>NC_092279.1:34938792-35016292 GCF_036320965.1 Panulirus ornatus | reverse complement strand
GTACTTTCTTTTATTCCAATGCATGTCCAGGGCACATTATCAGCCTCATTCTATATGACGCAGTTCGCTGAAAAGTTTACCAAACTCCTACAGACTCCCAAGAGTTTATGAACATTTAAGATTACCATTTAAGTGGTTCATATAAGACGAACCTCATAATGAGCCTCGTAATTGAACCAATTTGATGCCAAATATACGTTCACATGCATCGTAAAAGCATGTTCCTGAGTAAAGCAAAATCCTATAGAATATTTTATGAATGAATAAGATTCGTTAAGTATCATGTATAGATGATCCTCATGATGAGGCCACACAATATTTGAACCGGTTAGATGAGAAACGTCATTTTCATATTTGATTCTCATGAATATGTGATTCGGTGTCCATAACAAATACATATATAGAATTTTATAGAAATTATGATTTTCTCACCTAGGAGGATTATATGTGGAAATAAAAAGAGCGTGGTTGAGAGAGCAGAAGAGGGTGTTTTGAAATGGTTTGGGCACATGGAGAGAATGAGTGAGGAGAGATTAACCAAGAGGATATATGTGTCGGAGGTGGAGGGAACGAGGAGAAGAGGGAGACCAAATTGGAGGTGGAAAGATGGAGTGAAAAAGATTTTGTGTGATCGGGGCCTGAACATGCAGGAGGGTGAAAGGAGGGCAAGAAATAGAGTGAATTGGAGTCATGTGGTATACCGGGGTTGACGTGCTGTCAGTGGATTGAAGCAAGGCATGTGAAGCGTCTGGGGTAAACCATGGAAAGCTGTGTAGGTATGTATATTTGCGTGTGTGGACGTGTGTATGTACATGTGTATGGGGGGGGGGGGGGCCATTTCTTTCGTCTGTTTCCTTGCGCAAGTCTCATCCTTGATGAAGCAGATGAATGTGTAACCTATTCGTTTATATCAATTTTATGAATAACTTCGTGTCAACATCTACAATACATGTAGGTAGATGCAGAGTTGTCGCTTTTCAGAGTTGTAGTCTGGGGACGTGAATTTAGGTAAAGAAAAGGATCAGTTAAATCACTACGTCAGACAAGTACGTGGCGTGTACATCCTTACGTTAGAAGTTACCAGTTTATCAGCTGTTCTGTGGTAGAAATACTTTTGTAACAAGTCAAGAGTTTCTTATGCGAAGAATTTATGCAATAGGTGCGTACCCTACATATATCTCTGTATAAGTACCAATAAATCAGAACTGTATTATTACACTCTGAGGTTCAATATTGCGGTAGATAATTACTTCATGGTTCACGCGAGTATCTCTCATCATCTGTGGTAAAGAGTTAACAGAAAACTTCACGAAGGCTATTTGTCTTCACATACAAATCTACCAAAAGAAGACATTATTTTATATTCGATAAGTTAAAGAGAGATAATGATAGAATACTTGAGCCAATAGGAGCACTGGTCAAACTGTTGACATAATCAATACAGTCTGTGGATAAGAGCACCTTAGACGTCAGTCGGGCCTGAGACAGGCAGGAGGGGGGCAGCCCACTTGACCCCCTTGGTCATCACTTTGTTTACCTTCAAAATGCTCGGGAAACCTTACTTTATAGGCATGTTGGCACTACTCACTGCTGTGAAAGAAGCTTCATCTCATATTCAGAGAAGTGAACGACTGGAAGATCTCGGTTGTGTCTGAGGTGTTGTTAGGTCCGTTACAAGGCGGGACGTTGGTGGTTCACCTGGACGATGCCATCCCAAGAGACGTCCAACAAGCAATAATGGTTCTGGACGCGGTGCAAGAGGCGCCACACATGACTCTGAGTCTCGGTGTCAACAAGACGTGGTGGTCAGACCAGCAAGTGCCGACCTTCATCCATGGCTCCTCCGTGCTCCATCTTGTGCTCTTTCTCACAAACCCAACCAAGTTCCTCCAGTCACTGTGGCTTAACTGGAAGCCCCGGAACCTCCTGCTCTTCAGCCTGGCGCCGAGCTCTGACGCCAGTATCCTCAACCATGACGTGTTCAACAGCGTCCAGATGCTGGCATTAATCACGGAACTATCTGATGAGGCACATGGGAGACCTCATACAATTGGTGTATATACTGTCCAGCCCTTCTCATCAAGCACTCCGAAGTTCCTTGGTGAGTGGAATAAACAGCATTACAGTAAGTGGGACAGTATATTCACAGACCGATATCCGACCTTTGACGGCTACAGGTTCGAACTGGCTACCTGGTTTAACAATCCTATCTGTTTACACCATAGAAACTATGCTTCTAACGGTTCCAGAGTGGGAGTCTCACTAGAGATGTTGGATACTTTGTCATCAAGGATGAATTTTACATACACGACAACACTAAGGTCTCCTGGGGAGCAATTAGAAAACGACACCTGGAATGGTCTTTTAGGTGTTATTCAGAGAAAGGAAAAAAAGTTCTCTCTCAGTTGATTTACTCAAACGCCAGATCGCCTGAGAGACTTCGATGTATCCGTCTCTTTCCGGACAGTTGGTTATGGTGCCTTCCTGCTGAGGCCGCAGCCGCTGCCGCAGTGGGTTAACATCTACCGACCCTTCCAACCTCAGGTGTGGGCCGCCCTTACTGCCACATCCCTCGTCACCATGGGATTCATGATGATCATGGTGAGTGATCTTGTTATGATTGGACATATGCAATAAACATGCATTGTTAATTAGAAAAGAAAAATAGACCTGAGTTCAGACATTATATTTCAATTTTTTCTCTCTCTCACACGCATATGAATATTATGCATGCACATACCTACATATTTTATGTGCTGTTTGCAAATCTAGTTGTAACTTACATTTTACATAAACAAACATTCTGTATCCAGTATGTCATTACCTTCCTTAATATACTACTATTGCTAATACCGATACTTTTGACATCAACTTTTATGTATATTCTATTTATATAAGATTTTTTGATTTAAGAACCCTACTGCTGCTACTTACATAAGATTTATTTTTAGTAAGGAGAGAATATCTGAAAACTGATTCATCTAGACGTTACAATGAGTAGACATATACTATGGTTGCCTGACTCTTTAGTTTCCCTCTAAATCGATTGATAACCAGGGTCATTAAGGAAGACCATGTCATTTTTAAACCACCAGTCAAGAAAGACGTGGACACTTTCTTCAGGCGCTCCAGATAATTCTAAGACCATATAGTTCTCACTGCGTGTATAGCACTTGTGCACGATGTATTGGAAATATCTTTACTACACTTTTCCAGAAATTTTTGAGATGTGCATTTCTTATTATCTCTAAAGTAAAAGTCAACTGATGTAAGAAATTATTTTGTTTTATAAAATCAAGAATGATGGAGAGAGGTGGGTGATTATTGGTGCATATGCACCTGGGCATGAGAAGAAAGATCATGAGAGGCAAGTGTTTTGGGAGCAGCTGAATGAGTGTGTTAATGGTTTTGATGCACGAGACCGGGTTATAGTGATGGGTGATTTGAATGCAAAGGTGAGTAATGTGGCAGTTGAGGGAATAATTGGTATACATGGGGTGTTCAGTGTTGTAAATGGAAATGGTGAAGAGCTTGTAGATTTATGTGCTGAAAAAGGACTGATGATTGGGAATACCTGGTTTAAAAAGCGAGATATACATAAGTACACTTATGTAAGTAGGAGAGATGGCCAGAGAGCGTTATTGGATTACGTGTTAATTGACAGGCGTGCGAAAGAGAGACTTTTGGATGTTAATGTGCTGAGAGGTGCAACTGGAGGGATGTCTGATCATTATCTTGTGGAGGCTAAGGTGAAGATTTGTATGGGTTTTCAGAAAAGAAGAGTGAATGTTGGGGTGAAGAGGGTGGTGAGAGTAAGTGAGCTTGGGAAGGAGACCTGTGTGAGGAAGTACCAGGAGAGACTGTGTACAGAATGGAAAAAGGTGAGAACAATGGAAGTAAGGGGAGTGGGGGAGGAATGGGATGTATTTAGGGAGTCAGTGATGGATTGCGCAAAAGATGCTTGTGGCATGAGAAGAGTGGGAGGTGGGTTGATTAGAAAGGGTAGTGAGTCGTGGGATGAAGAAGTAAGAGTATTAGTGAAAGAGAAGAGAGAGGCATTTGGACGATTTTTGCAGGGAAAAAATGCAATTGAGTGGGAGATGTATAAAAGAAAGAGACAGGAGGTCAAGAGAAAGGTGCAAGAGGTGAAAAAAAGGGCAAATGAGAGTTGGGGTGAGAGAGTGTCATTAAATTTTAGGGAGAACAAAAAGATGTTCTGGAAGGAGGTAAATAAAGTGCGTAAGACAAGGGAGCAAATGGGAACTTTAGTGAAGGGCGCAAATGGGGAGGTGATAACAAGCAGTGGTGATGTGAGAAGGAGATGGAGTGAGTATTTTGAAGGTTTGTTGAATGTGTCTGATGATAGAGTGGCAGATATAGGGTGTTTTGGTCGAGGTGGTGTGCAAAGTGAGAGGGTTAGGGAAAACGATTTGGTAAACAGAGAAGAGGTAGTGAAAGCTTTGCGGAAGATGAAAGCCGGCAAGGCAGCAGGTTTGGATGGTATTGCAGTGGAATTTATTAAAAAAGGGGGTGACTGTATTGTTGACTGGTTGGTAAGGTTATTTAATGTATGTATGACTCATGGTGAGGTGCCTGAGGATTGGAGGAATGCGTGCATAGTGCCATTGTACAAAGGAAAAGGGGATAAGAGTGAGTGCTCAAATTACAGAGGTATAAGTTTGTTGAGTATTCCTGGTAAATTGTATGGGAGGGTATTGATTGAGAGGGTGAAGGCATGTACAGAGCATCAGATTGGGGAAGAGCAGTGTGGTTTCAGAAGTGGTAGAGGATGTGTGGATCAGGTGTTTGCTTTGAAGAATGTATGTGAGAAATACTTAGAAAAGCAAATGGATTTGTATGTAGCATTTATGGATCTGGAGAAGGCATATGATAGAGTTGATAGAGATGCTCTGTGGAAGGTATTAAGAATATATGGTGTGGGAGGCAAGTTGTTAGAAGCAGTGAAAAGTTTTTATCGAGGATGTAAGGCATGTGTACGTGTAGGAAGAGAGGAAAGTGATTGGTTCTCAGTGAATGTAGGTTTGCTTCAGGGGTGTGTGATGTCTCCATGGTTGTTTAATTTGTTTATGGATGGGGTTGTTAGGGAGGTAAAGGCAAGAGTTTTGGAAAGAGGGGCAAGTATGAAGTCTGTTGGGGATGAGAGAGCTTGGGAAGTGAGTCAGTTGTTGTTCGCTGATGATACAGCGCTGGTGGCTGATTCATGTGAGAAACTGCAGAAGCTGGTGACGGAGTTTGGTAAAGTGTGTGGAAGAAGAAAGTTAAGAGTAAATGTGAATAAGAGCAAGGTTATTAGGTACAGTAGGGTTGAGGGTCAAGTAAATTGGGAGGTGAGTTTGAATGGAGAAAAACTGGAGGAAGTGAAGTGTTTTAGATATCTGGGAGTGGATCTGGCAGCGGATGGAACCATGGAAGCGGAATTGGACCATAGGGTGGGGGAGGGGGCGAAAATTCTGGGAGCCTTGAAGAATGTGTGGAAGTCGAGAACATTATCTCGGAAAGCAAAAATGGGTATGTTTGAAGGAATAGTGGTTCCAACAATGTTGTATGGTTGCGAGGCGTGGGCTATGGATAGAGTTGTGCGCAGGAGGATGGATGTGCTGGAAATGAGATGTCTGAGGACAATGTGTGGTGTGAGGTGGTTTGATCGAGTAAGTAACGTAAGGGTGAGAGAGATGTGTGGAAATAAGAAGAGCGTGGTTGAGAGAGCAGAAGAGGGTGTTTTGAAATGGTTTGGGCACATGGAGAGAATGAGTGAGGAAAGGTTGACCAAGAGGATATATGTGTCGGAGGTGGAGGGAACGAGGAGAAGAGGGAGACCAAATTGGAGGTGGAAAGATGGAGTGAAAAAGATTTTGTGTGATCGGGGCCTGAACTTGCAGGAGGGTGAAAGGAGGGCAAGGAATAGAGTGAATTGGAGCAATGTGGTATACCGGGGTTGACGTGCTGTCAGTGGATTGAATCAAGACATGTGAAGCGTCTGGGGTAAACTATGGAAAGCTGTGTAGGTATGTATATTTGCGTGTGTGGACGTATGTATATACATGTGTAGGGGGGGGGGGGGTTGGGCCATTTCTTTCGTCTGTTTCCTTGCGCTACCTCGCAAACGCGGGAGACAGCGACAAATTATATAAAAAAAAAAGAAAAAAAAAAATCAAGAATATGTTATGATTTTGATATATCTGAAAAACGGGTATGGTTAGGAAACTTCAGTTTTGTTGTTGTAGCCAACATGACACAGGTGAATAGAACGTGCCTTTCGTGGCCACTTACTATGAAAGGATGAATCAATATCTTAAAAAAAAATTTAGAACTAGAGCTATTCAGATGTTGTATCCGTATATGATAAAGATGGAAAAGTTGCAGGTAGAGGGAAAGAAGAGAAAAGGAAATCTCTTTAGCTTTAGCGGGTCCAGGTCAACTTGAATGGGACACACGCTAACCACTTACCAAAGTAGCGGCTGGAACAAAACCTGCAGCAACATCACAGTGGACAGAAAGGAACGGTTGAAGAGAGGTTAAAGTAGGAGAGTTTTCATGGCTTCCATTCTGGATAAAGGAGAAATGGAAGAGACTCCTTATTCCGAGCAGAAGCCATACTGGGGCCAATGAGAGACTTGTAGATATATGGAGTAGCTAATCAGAAGATAAACAACTTGTGCAACACCCTCAAGTTTTGGGAAACAGATTTACCATTTCTTTATGAGGCTTCCAGGATAGAGTGTTATGACCAACAAGTTTTATGCAATTTCAGAGTGACTTGTAGTAATTTGAGCTTGAGCCCTTCCATGCAGCACGGGTATACACAACCCGGCATTTCAATTTTTTCTGCTCGCTGCAGCAGAGGCCATTAATGCTTACAGAGGCATCTTATGCATTGCTTCCACACACACTACTGTATATACTTTTTCCATGCAATGGTCGTCTTATGTGAAGATGTCTGGGAAACCTGTACGAGATCTGCGCTGTCATTCTTACAGGTTAATAGATTTTGATGATGAAATCCATTAGTTATCACTTTTGTTATAGACTGACTCACTTCTAAAAGTACTACAGGCATCCCTACGTATGCATGGAAAAAAGGAAATGCTAATAGTGTACCTTACACGTTTGGCAGCGGAAGAGCAAGTACCTAAGCAATCTTTCACCCTGTTGAGTTGTATATCATTTTATTTAGATATAAGGCCATCAAACCGTGAAAACAAATATATAGTTATTCTTTTTTTTTCAGAATATTTAAGAATAACCTGCACACAAAGTGTGTCTTACATATTAAGACTACGACAGTGAAAGGATTTATAACAGAGAACAAATGATATTTAGAAAGTGATATAGGATGAAGTTGAATATTTGCACTGTTGTATTTAGTCAGGTTCTTGCTTTCAAATTTCAAGATTCTCCACACGTCTGACCTAAGAAATATCTTCAGTCTTAGAAACTGAAATGGTTTCCAGGTAATTAAGACCAACATATTTCTTTCGTATCATGACAACATGAAATGAAAACGAATCATTAGCGATTGTTGACCAAGTTATCCTTACATTTGAAATTGAAATGTATTTCTTTGATCGCTATGTTTTTCAGATACAGAGCAAGAAACATACTCTCTTGGTAAACATTTAAACATTTACATATTCCATGTATATTCACATACAGCTAAAAATTCTCTGTGATTGAGCTATGAATCATGGGCACTTTATCTGAGGAATCGATATGACTTCGGCAATATCTAAAACTTTCTCACTTTAACAGTTCATGAATATTCAACGGAAAATCACTTTCAAGCAGACGTTTCTGGAATATGTGACCCTGAATCTACAAAGTTGTCCTTACTTATGCAGGAGCGAGTCCAGAGGGAGCCATTCGTGGGTGGTGTGGTGGCCATCTGGCTGTATCTGCAGCGTGGAATGTTTAGCCAGAGTGTGCCAGCTCTCCCTCGGGCGCTGTGGCAGAGGATGTTCCTGGCTGTCTGGTACCTCTACTGCCTCGTCGTCTGTGTCTACTATACCAGCAACCTCAATGCCATCTTCACCAGCCCCGCAGCAGCTGGCTGATAGTGACTACAGGTACAGTGTCCACCATCCACACCCTCCAGCAGCTGGCTGATAGTGACTACAGGTACAGTGTCCACCATCCACACCCTCCAGCAGCTGGCTGATAGTGACTACAGGTACAGTGTCCACCATCTACACCCTCCAGCAGCTGGCTGATAGTCACTACAGGTACAGTGTCCACCATGCACACCCTCCAGCAGCTCGCTAATAGTGACTACAGGTTTAGTGTTCATCATCCACACCCTCTAGCAGCTGGCTGATAGTGACTAAAGTGTAGTGTCCATCCGTTCCCTCTGGGATTTTGCTCATAGTAACAACAGGTACATAAATCACTATACGAGTTTTCCATCGGCTGGATGATAGTCACTATACGAACAGTAAACAAGATCGCAAATCTTTACTCAAGAACTTTGCGTCTCTGTTTAATTTTTAGTCTCCAGATTTGGATCTAAGGATCCATATTCAGCAGAATTGTTCACTATAGAAGATTGTATACAACTTGGGTTGTGAAAGTCCTGCCTGTAACCACCTTCATGCTTTTTAGGAAAATATGGCCGAATGGGATGTGAGAAGAATGCATAATTGTATAAAACTGGTTGGCATTTTCAGAAAGATTGCTAAAGAATGTTAACATAAGTTAAAAGGTATTAGAAAATTTGACTGGTGTGAGATCAATCTTGTTACATAGCAAAACAAAAGAGGTTTTAGTAGGAAGTTGAGTGGTCAGAAAATCTATTCGATTTCAGTTGCAGTATATGGGCACTAGGCAATTGGCTGCAAAGTTTTCGTGGTAAATCTGTGTGCATTTTAATAAATGCTGGATGTGGAGAAGGTTGTGAGGCAGGCCTGAGCTGCTGGATGTGGAGAGGGCTGTGGGATATGTAAGAGCGATGTAAGATATATACGCATATCATAATTTTTTCATCAGCCATCTAGTTTCATTAAGTCACTGCGAGTTGAACATACGTGGATGCATTACATGGAATATGTTCCTTGGGTCACTGCTTAGTATGTAAGAACCAAGCAAAAGGTAGTGTTTAGTCTTTTATGACATGTAAGGCGGACCTGTAGACGACACAAGGAAGGGCAGAACGTTCGCCCAAACACGTGTTGTTATGGGATGGGTGTTGACAGGCGCAGATAAAAGCTGGGCTTAACACACCCTGCTCAACCTCGTCACACCGTCCACTTGTATGTGTCCTGGTGTATCATAAGAACATAAGGCCCAGAGTACGATTAGTGTACGTATTTTCATGATAAAACTGTAAAGGTAACCTGATCTTCATTGAGCACCACGGAACAAAGAGAGACCCAATCTCTTACTAACGCAACCTTACAAGTGGGGGCCCCCTCACAAGTCGTAGCAGCGACGTGACCACGGACGCCCGTCATACCTACTACACATTTCTACACCTGACGTTCCCAGCACTCATACAAGCCTACCTGACACAGTCCTGGCGCTCGCTCCTGTGGACATTAAGGGCTGAACCCAAGGCCAGCTACGTCATCCGTCGTCCATATCTCCCTGCATCACTCACTACCCTTTCTAATCTGCCCACCTCCCATGCTTCTCATGCCACAAGCATCTTTTGCGCAAGCCATAGCTGCTTCCCTAAATACATCCCATTCCTCCCCACTCCCCTTACGTCCTTTGTTTCTCACCTTTTTCCATTCTGTACTCAGTCTCTCCTGGTACTTTCTCACACAAGTCTCCTTCCCAACCTCACTTACTCTCACCACTCTCTTCACCCGAACATTCTCTCTTCTTTTCGGAAAACCTCTACAAATCTTCACCTTCGCCTCCACAAGATAATGATCAGACATCCTCTAGTTGCACCTCTCAGCACGTTAACATCTAAAAGTCTCTCTTTCGCGCGCCTATGAATTAACGCGTAATCCAATAACGCTCTCTGGCCATCTCTCCTACTTACATACGTATACTTATGTATGTCTCTCTTTATAAAGCAGGTATTCCCAATCACCAGGCTTTTTTTCAGCACATAAATCTACAAGCTCCTCACCATTTCCCTTTACAACATTGAACACCCCATGTATACCAATTATTCCCTCAACTGCCATACTACTCACCTTTGCATTCAAATCACCCGTCACTATAACCCGGTCTTGTGCATTAAACCTACTAACACACTCATTAGCTGCTCCAAAAGCAACTGCCTCTCATGATCTTTCTTCTCATGCCCAGGTGCATATGCACCAATAATCACCCATCTCTCTCCATTCACTTTTAGTTTTGCCCATATTAATCTAGAGTTTACTTTCTTACACTCTATCACATACTCCCACCACTCCTGTTTCGGGAGTAGTGCTCCTCCTTCCTTTGCTCTTGTCCTCTCACTAACCCCTGACTTTACTCCCAAAACATTCCCAAACCACTTTTTCCCTTAACCCTTGAGCTTCATTTCACTCAAAGCTAAAATATCCAGGTTCATTTCCTCAAACATACTACCTATCTCTCCTTTTTTCTCATCTTGGTTACATCCACACACATTTAGACACCCCAATCTGAGCCTTCGAGGAGGATGATCACTCCTCGCGTGACTCCTTCTGTTTCCCCGTTTAGAAAGTTAAAATACAAGGAGGGAAGGGCTTCTAGTCCCCTGCTCCCGTCCCCTTTAGTCGCCTTCTACTACACGTGAGGGATGCGTGGGAAGTATCTCTCTCTCTCTCTCTCTCTCTCTCTCTCTCTCTCTCTCTCTCTCTCTCTCTCTCTCTCTCTCTCTCTCTCTCTCTCTCTCTCTCTCTCTCTCTCTCTCTCTCTCTCTCTCCATACAGAGACATTGACATATATGTTCATGTAAGTAATTCATACTTGCTGCCTTTATTCATTCCCGTTGCCACCCCGAAACACATGAAATGTCAACCCCCTCCCCGCACGTGCACGATTTATCGCTAGGAAAAGACGACAAAGGTCACCTTCGTTCGCAATCAGTTTCCAGTCGTCATGTATGATGCACTGAAACCACAGCTCCTTTTCCACATCCAGGCCCAAACAAACTTTTCCATGGTTTACCCCAGACGCTTCACATGCCCTGGTTCAATGCATTGACAGCACATCGCCCCCAGTATACCACATCGTTCGAATTCACTCTATGTGTTGCACGCCTTTCACCTTACTGCTTGTTCAGGCCCCGATCGCTCAAAATCCTTTTCACTCCATCCTTCCACCTTCAATTTGGTATCCCACTTCTCTCTATGTGGCCAAACCATTTCAAAACACCCTCCTCTGCTCTCTCAACCACACTTTTTATTACCACACGTCTCTCTAACCCTTTCATTACCTACTCGATCAAACCACCTCACGCCACATATTACATCTCATTTCTAACACATCCACCCTAATTCCCACAACCCTATATATAGCCCACGCCTCTCAACCATATATCATTGCTGGAACCACTATTCCTTCAAAACTACCTATTTTTGCTTTTCGAGATAATGTTCTCGCCTTCCACACATTTTTCAACGCTCCCAGAACTTTGGCTGACTCTCCCACCCTATGACTCACTTCCGCTTCATGGTTCCATCCGCTGCCTAATCCACTCCCAGATATCTAAAACACTTCACTTCCTCCACTTCTTCTCAATTCAAACTTACCTCCCAATTGACTTGTCCCTAAACCCTATTGTACCTAATAACCTTGCTCTTATTCACATTTACTCTCAGCTTTCTTCTTTTACACACTTTACCAAACTCAGTCACCAGCTTTTGCAGTTTCTCACCCGAATCAGCCACTAGCGCTGTATCATCAGTGAACAACAGTTGACTAACTTCCCATTTCCCACTTCCACAACAGACTGTATACTCACCCCTCTCTTCAAAACTCTTGCATTAACCTCCCTAACAACCTTGGGGAAATTCCTTGCACTCCAACATCTTTATCTCTGGTCTGAGGAAGACAACGGTTTGACCTTTACCTTAGACAGCTTAGGGAAGAATTATTGAATGTACTTGAAGGGTGGAGACTTCTTATCTAGAGCAGTGAAAATTGTTTCATGAGAACTAATTTCATGTGCAACGGTGACATCACCATCTTCCAGGGGTCCACTTTTGGCTTCCACTTGACGGTGCTCATCCCCACAGAGAATTCGGTCCGCTGTGGCCAGTTCCGTCTGTCGTAGTGAGCCGCAGTGTCCCTTCATGTCCCAAAGGCAAAGGTAGCAGGAAAACTTGGTAAAATCGCCTTGGAGACCCATCTGGAATGCCACCATTTTCAAGTGTCCAATGGTTTCCCACTGCACTCATCATACTTAAAGGCGTCAAGCAAGGTCTTGACACTGTTGTATTTTTAAGGTGCACCTAGTGAGCCATTGTAAGAGACAGGTACTTGTTCACGTCATAAAACTGCACGGCTTTGAGGGTCCTGCATGAGATGTCAATAAAGAGGCGCCACTCGTTCAGGTTACAGGAGCTTCTGATTGCCTCGAACAGACTAGTTACATTGTGGTAGAAGTGGAACCCATCTTGAAGAAGCTGGAAAATTCTGAGTGACGCTTCGTCTGATGTGCGATTTGCACACTTTCATCCAACAAGTTCCACTGCTTGAGCCTAGACGTCAAAAGCTCGGCATTGGACTTTGAGACCAAGTTTTCTGATGAAGTCGTTAAGATCTTTTCGATCGTTTTAGGATCGTTTTCTGCACTCAGCCGCAACTCTGAAACTGTAATCTGGATCTGCAACGTCATCCTCCCCCTCTGACTTGCTGGTCTTTTCTAACGACGGCTGCTGTCTCTCTCCCGAGGAGCTGTATGGCACAATGGATGATGAAAGGTCTGGATACATGATAGCGGGGACAGTCTTACCAGTCCGACGGTTGGAAGGGTTCACCATGCAGAAGTAGCAGTTGGTTGAGTGGTGAGTGGGTTCCCGCCAAATTCTTGGGATAACGAACTTCATGGCTCTCTTTTCCTTTGTGTAACATCCTGCAAACGAACAATATATAATTGTAATTATGAAAAAAAAATTGTTTTTCTATAAATATATTTCACCCATGGCTAATTTGTATGAAATTCCCTCAACATATTCCATATATTTTTTTTTCAATAACATGAAGAATTTGAAAAAAAAAATTGAGATTAAAAAGTTTTCAGACTTCATCAATTCTAAAAGATGTTATATCATACACTTCTGCCATCATTACGATTAACAAGAACTAGTAAAACTGTTTCCCTTATTTACCATTTTCTTTGCTTAGCTTTTAGCTTAGTGAAGCATTTCACCCATTCCCTTCCCCCAAATTATATTTGTGTTTACATTTCTGTGTGTTTACTCTTCTCTTTTTGTATTTACAGACAAATGAGTGTTGACTGGTGTTTCTGGCATTGTTTCTGACACACCTCACGAAGGCTGGTTGGACAGAATTGTGCAGGAGAACTCAACCCAGCTTGGGATGTCCGGCCCTACTTTGGGGCGCTTTTCTGTCCGATCAGCTGCCTCGTATCTTTTTTTAAGAGAAGATGTAAGGTGCTGCAAGTACTTTTTATGTAGGGTGGTATGCCACCCCAGACTCTGGTACTGACTCATGTAAGCCAACCACTATTCCCGTAGTGGGTAGTGGTGGTAACCGACCCACGCTGGACATAAAGTTCAAAAATGCTGAATTTGTAATGTTATATGCGACCGGTTCAACGACTCAGCTTCCCTTAACCCCTTCCTCATCAAGAAAGCGATTGATGGCCAGCCAGGCTGGTGCTGTTGAAATGGTAAGGAAACTTGCTAGTGGTGACCTTCTTTTCAAAGTTAAGTCATCAAATCAAGCTGAAAAAGTTCCATTCTTACGATGTTGTAGCTTTCATTCTGGTGACCATGAAGTCATGCAGAGGAGTAATCTTCTGTCCTGACGTCATGGGCATGAGTGAGGACGACATAGTGAAGGAACTTACAGACGAGGAAGTGATCGCTGCTAGATTCATTACGAAACCTATTGACGGCGAGCGACGTAGTACCCCCCTGATCACTCTAACATTCGGAAAGTCCAAATTGCCAAAGGATATTGCCGTAGGTTATGTTAAGGTAGCTGTGAGACCTTACATACCAAACCCCTTGCGATGTTTTAAATGCCAAAGGTATGGTCACGGTGAAAACTCTTGTACTTTTTCATCTCGACGTGGAAAGTGTACCAGCGAGGACCAAGTTGCTGACAATTGTACAGCCAAGGTGGTACTGTGCGTTAACTGTGGGGGGAGGCAACCACCCAAGCTCGTACCGAGAATGTCCTCGGTACAAGTTTGAGAAGGAAGTCTGCGCAGTTAAGGCAAAGGAGAACATTTCATATGGTAAAGCAAAGAAGAAGGTTAAGGAGACTCACGAGACTCCCAAACCTAATGAGTCCTATGCTATGACATTGAAATGTAAGCCGGTCATGGTCATAAATGCCACTCAGACAACGCGAACTGCTGAACCACGCTCCACCACTCCAGACGAACCCATAACGAATCAGACTGATACTATCGACAAAGACTCGTACTCAAAAGCCACCTGGTCTGTTCGCCCCAAAAATGTGAAAGAGGACAAAACAAATTATCGAAAGAAACTATGTCGCACGTTGTCGTTCCTGTGGCTCCAGTGAGGCGGTCTTCCTCGACGATCCCTTTCCCCCTTGGACTCGCCCAAGTCCAAAAAAAAGGGCTCACAAAGCTTGCCGTCTAAAGAAATATTAAACCAACGCATTCAATAGCATTCAGTGGCATTGTAGAGGTATTAGGAATAAACAAGCACAACTGTCACTGCTGCTTGCATCATATAGGCCATCCGTTATTTGTCTTTAAGAGACCAGTTTGAAGAGCACAGTCGATGATCGTGCTGTTTTAGGTAACTATCACCCGTAGAGAAGAGACGAAGATCACTGGGTAGCCATTTCTGTACACCAAAGCTTACCCCACACAGGAGCAACTTTAAATTCTACTCTAGAAGCTGTCGCATTTAGATTAAAATTCAATAACACATACCTGGCTATTTGTTCAATTTACTGTCCCGGCTCTAATGCAATTGATGATAATGAATTCACTTTGCTTTTTAGTCAGGTACCCCACACAAAACTAATCACTGGGGAAGTATATGGGCAGTATCTCGTGGGAAACAAATGGTAAATTATATAATCAATTCTAATCTCGCTCTTCTGAACGATGGTAATGGAATTCTTGTAGATGATCGGACAGGAAACATCTCAGCCACCGACTTAACTTTGTTATCCCGGATATACTAAATGACATCACCTGGGGTACTCCTTGGGAAGTGACAACTTCCCAATCTGTCTTTCTTATACATGCGACAATACTATCAGACCGTCTACGTTTAGATCTAATCATAAGAAAGCAGACTGGGGGTTATTCTCAAACAAGCCGTCCTAGATATATCCGGAGATGACACTGACACAAAGGTCAATATTGTAAACAATATCATCCTCAGGGCTGCTGTGGCCTCTATTCCTAAGATCTTTACAATATCCACAAAGCACAGAGTTCCTTGGTGGACACCAGATTGCCGAAGTGTGAGCGCAATAGGAGATATAAGATTTTCGAAAAAGAGCCCTCGGATAACAACTTCATTGCATATAAACAAGCGAGGGCTCAAGCAAGGAGAACAATAAAACAAGCCAAAAGAGACTCCTGGCGTGGCTATGTTTCAACTGTAAATAAAGACACGCCCAGCAGTCAGGTCTGGTCCACAATTAAGAAAATGACCAAAAAATACAAACAACCTTCCATCCTCCAACTTACCACGCAAGACGGCACCATAGACGACCCAACTGATATAAGTAGCTTAGCCATTTACGATCGACGATTTTACACCATACGCGTCAGTCCGAGTAGACAATGACTGACTTTGCCATAGAAAATGAAATATACCATAAAATGATACCTTTACCCTTAAGGAACTACTTATTGCCATGAAATCCTGTAAAGGTTTCAGCCCATGACCTAGCGGGATAACATACAAGATGATTCAACATATTAGGCCAACCTGACTAAGCTGTTGGCATTGTACAACGTCTCCAAATTCAAGGCACTTTGCGCACGTCACCCTCATCCTAAAAGGCTCTTGAACTCTTACAAACATCAATTCGTTTCGACCTATTGCATTGACGAGTTGCATTTCCAAGGTCATGGAAAGAATGGTTAATGAAAGGCTTATTTTTTATTAGAATCGCAGAACTTATTAAATGATCAATAGTATGCATTCCGTAAACACAAAAGCACAACGGATCATTTGACAAATTTAGAAAATAACATTTCGAACATTTTATAAAGAAAGATTTTTCATTTTATTTGAAAAAATAGCCTTTGACATGACATGGCGAAACGGAATCTTAAGCAAACTTTATGCTATTACTTCAAAAGGCTCTACCTACTTTTGTTTTAAATTTCCTACACAAAAGAACATTCGCTATCAAGATTGCTGCATCTAATATAATCTCGGACATATTAGTCCAAGAAAATGGGGTGCCGCAAGGCAGCGTTCTGAGCCCAACATTATTCAATATTATGATTAATGATATTCTGTCTCCAGCTTCCGTCCTTCGAAACCTTAATAATCACTTTATGCTGATGATTGTGCAATATGGCACTCCTCGCCTAGTGCACAATTCTCGGCTGAACGGGTTCAGGTTGCACTAGAATCCGTTCAACGTTGGTTGCTACAGTGCGGATGTAAGTTTTCACCAGGTAAATGTGTCGCCGTTGTTTTTACCCGTAAAGATAGAATCCCGAATTTGCAGCTAAAATTAGACATTCCCTTTTGCAATGACGTAAGATTTCTTGGAGTAAACTTTGACTGAAAATCTAATTGGATAAAGCACATAGATTATTTTATTACACATTGTAATAAGTTAAATGTTCTTCAGTATTCTCGGATTCATTTTGGGAGCAGACAGGAAATCTTTATCAATGTTGTACAAGGCCATTATTAGAAGGAAACTGGACTATGGCTCTCAGGTGTATGCTTCGGCGAGCGACTGTACCCTGAGAAGATTGGATGTGCTACAGAATAAATGCCTGCCAATGTGTCTTGGAGCTCTGTCGTGTACCAGAGTTCCGCGATTGGAAGTTGAGGCAACTGTACCTCCTCTCCGATTGCATCGAGACGAATTAACGTTAAAGTGTGGTATTGTGATGACCAGGAGAAGAAATACTACTGCCTGTCGCCTGGCTCAACACTACGAACAGTTCGTCGACAGAGGCATCAGGCCCCTGGCCCTCAGAATACACTTCCTCAGTGAGAATTCTGGTCTGAAAGTGCAAGAAATGGACACGCTGCTTAGAAGTAAACTACCTCCTTGGGAGCAGTCAAGAATAAAAACTAAGGCCACCTGGCTCCCTGTGGCGAAAAGGAACGCGCCGAAGAGTGAGGTACACCAGCGATTCTGTTACGTCATTATTGATCCACTCCTACACAGATGGCTCCAAGGCAGGTGAATGTGTGGGTGCAAGTGTGTGGTCGAATGAGTGTTCTCTTCGGTACAGGCTACTGAACTATACAACTGTTTTCTGTGAGGAATTATTTGCCATAGATCTTATAATTAATTCAATTCATATCAAATCAGTAATTTCTACTGATTCTTTGTCAGCTCTTAAAGCTATATACTCTGGTTATACTGAGTCAAATGAAATTCAGGGCAACATCATTAATAAACTAAACTTATGTAATAAAGATATCATCTTGATTTGGATGCCTGGTGGGTCAATGCAACATTTACGGCAATGAACAGGCAGACCGGTTGGCTAAGTCGACCTCAGAACCCGAGGAGGTGGGAAGTTCCGATCCCTTGAGAGCTGGGGTCCTGCCTTGGGAAATAATTCGATATTTCTTCTGTGGCAAAGTCAGTGGACCAGCCTGACTATAGCAAGAAAATACAAAACACAAGTAGCGGACAGGAAGAACGGAAGAGAGAAAGTTGTGCTAGCCCGTCTACGCCTCAACTGCACATACAGCACCCACCTACAACCCTATATTAGCAGAAACTTCCCTGCAAGATGTGAAATCTGCCGAACCAGTTTAGCAACAGACCGCTTTCTCATACAAAGCATAAAATGTCATCAAAACAGGAGGAGGCAAATAAATTTTTTTCAAGAACAGGAAAACAAACCAACATATACTGTCTCCTTGGTGATGATAGCAACATAAATAACAAATCAATTATCTTTCTCAGGAAACGGGAATAATCAAAATGATATAAGGTGGTTCGTTGATTCAACCCTGTGCCCGAGCTGGTTTTGTTGTGTGGTTGCTTCTGCTCCGGGCTGGTTGTGTGGTGGGCGAAGCAATTCGCTTATTATGCTGCTAGCCCGGGTCGGGGATGGTTCGGCTTGGGGTTGGTTCCGTAATGCTGTCCAGCTGACTAGTTACCGGAACTATTATGCCAGGAATTTATATGTGTTTCATGTTATGGTCAAGGACTATCTCTAATCTGTCCTACTCTTTCGCAGTCCTTCTGGCAGCTGCACCAGTGGATGTTGTGTCGACTGGATGGTGTTTGCCGCCACGTTGACACAATACCCACTTACCTACTTTTCTTCCAATTCCTTTTTTATTTCTATCACTTTTTTAATCCTCTTTAGGACTAGATAAGACTTATAAAAATCAGACAGGGTTGCAGGCCTTATGACCTTGCTTATAGGTCGCTGGCCGTTAAACCCAACAAAACAAAGAAAACAAACATTAGGAGCAAAAATTGCTTACCTTGCAGAGTTTTCTCAGTGCTCACAGACGAAATAAGGTGACTAGACTTTGTCTTGTTCCCCGACAAGCATGCCGAAACAAGCCTTGTAGGCCTCGCACACCTCAGCAGATGTCGCCATGGAGTACTTTTTCGCAAATGTTCTGATGAATTGGCCGTAGACATAGGAAAATGCGTCTGCCGGATGCTTGCAGCCTCTAGATGCCATCTCAGAAAAATGTATGTATATATATCCACTTAGGCAGCTAGATCTAAACTGAACTGGTTGGCTTAAGGCTCATATATTCATACTACTATTCACATTACTGGAAACTTCTAGAAAGTTTTATATGAGCTACTCAGCACAGAATCTATCTGGAATTTCTGAAAAAAAAAGTTTTCAAGATATCACTCTCCTGATCACAAAAGTAAAGTTTCAAGCTAATAATTGACATTTCCTATACTTTGTAGACATAATCAATTAGAAAATAACACTTATTAAACTGGAACAAAAAGAATCAATGTCTGTTACACAGCGTCATCAGACGCATAGAGTTGTAATTCTAAGCATCTTATCTCGATGATGATTATCTTCCATCATATTTTGATAACCAGAATTTAGCAAGTGGATGTCTTTTTCGTAAGTGTTATGATCGGTTGTATTTGACGACAGTGTCAGTTTTAGGCCAAGACAATTATGTATTCTCATGGATGCTTCTTGATTTTTATAGATCTTTCTCAATTTTCTCTTTCTTCAGCTGGTTGTTTGGCTTAATCAGCTTCGTCAGTGCTAAGTTTCTCGTCTGGAGAAGGGCCGGGAGAATGTCTTCATAATTAGTCTTATTCCCAGCCATGATTATCGTGTACTGATTGACCATGGAATATAATGAAGTCTACCGTGGTACAGAGGGAGGTGTGCTTAAGGGATGGCACAGAAGGTGTTGAGCTGTCCTCTTATGTAAAGGAGAGGTGTTCTTGAGTCAGTGCAAGGCAGATATTGTCTCAGCCCACACCGGTCCTAGCCTTACAGAAAGGGTGCATAAGGCTGGGTTTTTTTCCAAATTTGTTATACAATGTCAGCCTCAGTTTTATGACTGGTTTCAACGATGTCTTCGCTTCACGGATTTGGATATCTGCATGATAACACAGAAAGTTGTCTAAGTGCAAAGCATGGGGGAGGAGAGCAGAAAATAGACGAGTTTATAGGAAGAACACTGGAAGAAGTGGGAGTCAGGAGGAAGAGTTAAAGGGGTTGGACGAGAAGTTCAAGAGAAACAGAACTGTATGAGTAGGTGTTCACGTAGTGGGTGAAAGTTGTCATTGTTTTATGGATATAAAAACTTTGCGACTAGTAATTAAGGATGTTGAAATGAAATTAGATATTGAGGCAGAACTGGAAGATCCGGGAATTTGACATTTGATGTACGGCTGTGAGACGCAGCTCTCACTCGTGTTGGTTCGTACATAACGATCGTTACACAAGTCTCACTATTGACCTTGTTGACCCGAGGAACTGGTCACCTCTTTACCAACCCATGTTTTTTATTTTTTTTTCCTATTTTGCTTTTGCTTTTTGAAAGATAACATTTCGTTCAAAGCATATTGTTGATGTACCATGGGATCTGTAGTGGTTTTCGAGGAACCATTCACGAATTTTTCTAGTGTTTATAGTTCAATAGTGCCACGTGGAGGACAGTGACAAGTCCTGATGGCACGTAGTAGAGAGATACCTCTAGTTGGTAAGATGCATGCAGAACGAGAGATATCATTTAACTTGTATTCTATATACATTTCTCACTTTGCCAATTACTTGTCGTATATCTTTTCTTATCACCTATCCATACAAATGGATATTGATATACGTAAACTACTATCTTAGATATGATGGGAGAAGTTATTTTGCGAACGAGCTGCAGCCTGATAGCTGTGCGTTAAGATCTGTGACGACAACAGTACTTCAAGTTACATATGTCATTAAGTAAATGGAAAATAAAAAATTTGGAGATGGAAGTTACCATCAACTAGTACTAACTCCAGCATCTCAGGTAAGACTGAAATTTTCTGGTACTTTTCATTGAGGCATTATGTTCCTGCTGGTGAAGACCAGAGGAAAGAGCCTTGCTTTTTGTGAGAGCCAGGAATGTATGTGACGGTAACCCTTTAAGTTACTGCATATCCTAGTAAGTGATCTTGCCTGTCGACCAAGTAGGCGAAGCGATTCCTTTGCTCCTTTCTGTAAGTCTTACTGAAAAGTCTACGAATTATGTTTTCCTTCTGAGTCTGTGTTGGAATTTTTTCTTAGACTCTTGAAGCCACTTTTTAGATTCTGTTTAAGATTTTGCAGGACTGGACTGTTGTTCGTGTTCGCACAGTAACTTGCTGATACTTAACAAGACGCTCTCAGATTTGTTTGACTCTTCAGCTCTGTGGACTTCCTCTAAAGATAAGAGAACAACTTCTCAATTGGGTGTATTGTTGGTGTGTTTGATGTAATCCTTCCCTGAGGATCTAATCAATTTTTAACAAAAAGCCTCGACAGTTGGGTCCGGTTGTGGAGGGTTTTTAGGGTTTTGGATCCAGCTACTGCGTTCTATGGGAGTAATGATCTACACTTGTTGAATCATTTCTATTTCCTTACGGTGATTCTCTCTGTGCCATATAGGATCCTGTTAAGAGGGATTTACCTTCATAACTTGTTTGGCTGTGTTGATTGTATACTTTCCGTACCTAATGATGGCTTTTGTAAGCCTATTCAAGAAAGACAGCGATCATCGTAGGGCCTGTATACATCGAAGAAAACCATTATATAACAGTATATATCAAGTAATATTCTTCAAAAGGAGGTAAGTCGTTCAAGATTGTAGCTGTTGACGAGACAAATGATGTTATGATCATCAGTAACTCCAAGATTCGCTATCATTCAGTCTTCTTTTCTTCTTTCTTTTGTCTGCTTTTTCACAGGTAAGCGAGATAGCGCCAAGAGCAGACGATGAAAAGCAGCATATGCTCACACCTCTGCTTTAGCTGTCATGTGTATTGCACCGAAATCACAGATCCCTATCTATATCCAGGCCTTACAGACCTTTCCGTGGTTTATCCCAGACGCTTCATTTGCCCTGGTTCAGTTCGTTGCCTGCGCATCGACCTCTGTATACTAAGTCATTCTAATGCATTCTAATCCCGTGGATACCTTTCACTTGCCTGCATATTCAGGCCCCGGTCACTCAAAATCTTTTTCACTTCACCCTTGCATCTCCAATGTGGTGTCCGCCAACTTCTTGTTCCCTCCACCTCTGACATATGTATCCATTTTGTTAACCTCCCATTATTCATTCTCTCCATATGTCCAATCCAGTTCGGCACACCCTTTTCATCTCTCTCAACCACTCACTTCTTATTACCGTACATCTCTCTTACTCTTTTACTGCTTAGTCGATGAGATCATTCCACACCATATATTGTCCTAAAAACATTAATTCCACCACATCCACCATCCTCTATACATCTAGTTTAATAGCCCATAGATGCACAGTCAATCTATTACCACATGAAAACATGCCTACATGAAACCGGCTTCACAAAATTTGAAAGTTATGTTTTCAACAGACAGGAGATCCAATCTATTAGTTTGACTTTCAGTCAGTTCTATTACTAGGTTTACTTTTACTGGATGATATCACTAGAGTTATCCACTTTAAGGTATCGATAGATGTCACTTCGCTGTTGATATTAGCAGTGGAACCTTTGTGAAATGAAACAAATTTTATCAATAATTCTTGTGTTTAACCCTGGGAAGACTGCGTCTACTACACTGAGGAGTTAGAATGATAGAGCATAATGTAAGAAGGTTTATTATCGTAAATGTGCAATATCCATGAATACCAGTTTTATGACGTCTTCTACGATAGAGGGGTGTCATTTACAAACTGCCAGGTGACCACAATTTTAACATTCGTTTCATACGTAAAAAGAGAAAAATTGAAGATTCGTAAGTTTCAAACATTTTCTTGTAAGTCAAAAAATTTTCATGTATGTGAAGTAAGGAATTAAATGATAAGTAATCATAAGGTAAAAGTTCAGTGCCTAGATAACATTACATTAAATCATGTTCGACTTTGACCCTAAAAGAGAAAGCTACTGCGTAAAGAAATATCACAGGAATTTGCTAGAAATTTTTGGTTAGAAATCTATTAGGTTTTAGGCGTGCAAAATGAGCTTATTATCATTATATAATCATATGATTTTATCCCTTCCTTACATCGCATAAGCCTTTACCGACCAACTCCAAAGGAGAGGATGAAAAGCTAAGTCAGCCATCTGTCCTCTCCGGGATTCGAACGTGGGCCTATGAGGTTCATTGGTCGCGGCTCATTTGTGTATGAAAATTGATAATTTCAACGATAATTATGTCAACAGTTGAAAGTATCGTACCAAACACAAGGGCTGCTTTATGGCACATCAATATGTACGTATTTCTACTCTTATCACACTGACGTATGATATACCTCTTCCTCTATCACAAACAGCCTCGAAGGTATCCAGTGGTTTGTTGCTGTTTGAATACATTTATCTTCCTTTGTATTCCTTCGTTAGTTAGATGAGAATTAGATTCATGTGGTGATGATTAATGCTGAGATAAAAAAAAAATCCGCTGTTAAACTGTCTGCAGACTTAGAGATTTATATCTTTTAGAAGCATTTGGTGTGCTTTCTATACGGCACGTGCATTTCCTTGTTGTCCCCTCCCTCACTCGGGGAGATGAGAAAGAATATCAGGGATTCTCCATACAAATCCAAGACGGAAGCACAGAAGGAGCCGTCAATCTGGAGTTAAATATAAAAAAACTTTCTACGGAACAGAAAAAGTAAGCCAACTCAGAGGCTTAGGGAAAGTGGGTTAAGTTGCTGGACTAGTCTGGGAGAGTTGATAAGTAGGATTGCTCTGGACTCGACTTTGTTCATTAACTATTTAAAACTACATGTGAAAGCGGCACTCCATACAAGGACGGATCAGTCCCTTGAATAACTGAAGCCACTGTTCAGAATTAAGGGATTTACAGCAACTGAACGAGGAATAGAGGCAGACATAGCAAGTCGCGTACTTGGAGAGGGGGAGATAGGGGGCGCCTGTAGTACTGCAGTGTGATTGTTGTTATACGTATTTGAGAGAACAATGTGTCTTTCCCACTGGGAATTCCTTTCTAATTCTGAGATCATAGACAATTTTGTCCAGACTAGACCCAAATCAAGTTAGTGGATTTCAAGGAAAGAATGTCGTAGGCGTATGAGTGCATTCGATGGTTACTCCATGAAGGAAGAAAGTCATGAGTAAAAAGAAAGAAGAGTTAATGGGACAGAGAAGGACTTGAGGTGTACTGTATTGATAAGGTAAGAGGGCCAAACTGATCTGTCAACAATTGCGGAGACATGCTGGGCAGGAAAGATGATGGGAGGAAAGTGTGGAAGGAAAGCGAAAGGAGGAGGAGCTCGCAGATGTCAAAAGAGTATTAAGACTGGACATGTATAACGTGTGATACAGGAAGTACCGGACGTGTATAACGTGGGATACAGGGAGTACTGACACATGTATAACATGGGATACAGGAAGCACTGGACATGTATAACGTGGGATGCAGGAGATACCGGACATGTATAACATGAGATACAAGAAGTGATGGACTTGTATAAAGTTGGGTGCAGCAGGTATTGGGCATGTATAACGTGCGATACAGGAGGTTTAAGGAAATGAGAGTTGAAAGTTTCTGAAAATTTTCACACGGGGAACCAATATGTGCTGATCATATGCCATAAGTTATCAAAGTAGTAAGATGCTCTCATCAAGTGCATTTATAACGTTTTGGCTTTATATACAGAATATACAGATAATCGAAGAAAGGATACTGATGCAATTGTATATCTTTTACTTAATCATCTGAAATCAATTGTATCTTCTTAGGAGTTAATTGCGATCATTCCAACAGCCAGAAAACAAACAATAATAGTAATAATGAGTCCCAGAAAAAACGTCAGTAAAATGCGGTTAACTAGGAGCGCCTTCCTCTTGCTGTCCATGTTATCCACAGCTCTCTGAGAGATCCATGAGGTGCTCTTAAACTCAGCCACATTCACATGTTGGTAAGTAGGCATCAGACGGATGTTTTCCACATAGACAAGCGCCAGAATGTTGCAAAAGACCTCGCAGATTAGCACCAGGTACCACACATCAATCATCTTCAAATACGATGTCTTGGGGATGGACTGGCTGGTCTGAGCGAAGAAAGAAGCCAGCACCAACATAGAAGTCAGAGTTACCATGATACGATCCTAAGAGAGAGAAGAGAGGGTCACTTGCACAACTCTGATAAAAAAAAACATTGTTTAATATTAGCAAGTGCGAATATCATATTATCATAATTCACTGGACAGAAGAAAGGAAATAATGTGTGCTCTCACAGAATTTTAGTGAAGTAAATGCTGATAAAATCTTGAGTTTTCTGTCTTACGGGAACAGTATAAACACATCCTAAAAACATACTTTTGTATGTATGATTCATCTGAATAAGGACCGAAACCAAGCAAATAAAAACGAGAACGAGTTATGAATAACGTTCACAAGCAATGATAGCCAGACTATAATTTCCATGTCAGTATTAGTTTCTACGAGCAATGTAAATCAGTCTCAAAGTCCTTCGCCCTTCATTATCAACAGCAACAGCGGTCAGACGGCTTGTCCTTACCACTGAATAGATAACTAACAATGTTTCATCTAGTTAATCCAGACCCTGATGATAAGCGAACAAAGACATTTCTTAAAACAACATGCAGGTAGACATCCAGCCAACGTCTTCGTAAAGAAATAATGATCACGTTGCTGTATTTATCAAGAAAACAGTTATCACATGGACTATGTCATCCCTTTATCTCTTACACTTTGCTGGCTTCACATCTAGATGACCACTTGATTTTTGCAGACGTTGACATTAGTATCTTCGATGGTAGATTCTTATCCTTAGTTTTAGATTTGCCCTTAGCTTTATCTTATCCTTATCCTAGCCCTAGTAACCATTTGGTTGTCCTTATTGTTAAATTTTCTTTAAAAGTGGGTTAATCTGATGGCTCGATACGAAACCCCCTTCCTTTAAGTCTTCACTTTAAAGCAATGGCCACAATCATAAATCGTCAAAATGCGAGGTACTAACCGAGAAGTCTTCCAAGTCGAAACAAAATGTGAGACAACAGATGAATACTAGGATGAGGCTTGGGACGAAGGCATTAGCCATGTAGTACCGGTACTGGTTCCTTAGCTCCATCTCCACCTGCAGGACAATGCCAGCTGTAAATGGTGACCACAACAAAGCTATCTGCTGAGGTAAATGCTGTTTTCGCAATATTGAATACAACACAGTAGATATGCCTTTCACACTCCAGTATATATCTATATCTATATCTATCTATCTATCTAACGATTGAGTGCAGAATGGGAAAAGATGAGAGCAAATTACGTGAGGGGAGCGGGCAAGGAATAGGATGTATTTCGGGAAGCAGTGATGGCTTGTGCAAAAGATACATGTAGCATGAGAAATTAGAAAGGGTAGTGAATGAAGGAATGAAGAAGTAATGTTGTTAGTGAAAGAGCGAAGAGAGTCGTTTGGACGATACTTGCAGGGAATTAGCGCAAATGTGTAAAAGAAAGCGGCAGGGGGGTCAAGAGAAAGGTGTAAAGGTTGAAACAGGGCGAATGAGAGCTGGGGTGAGAGAGTACCATTAAACTTTAGGGAGAATAAAAAGATGTTTTGGAAGGAGGTTAATAACGTGCGTTAGACGAGAAACCAAATGAGAACATCGATGAAGGGGACAAGTAGGGAGGTAATAACAGGTAGTGATGAAGTGAGAAGGAGATGGAGTGAGCATCCTGAAGGTTTGTTGAATCTGTTTGGTGATATGGCAGATATAGGATGTTTTAGTAGGGGTGGTGTGCGAAGTGAAAGGGTGAGGGAGAATGGTTTAGTAAAAAGAGGAGAGGTAGTGAAAGCTTTGCAGAGGATGAAATCCGGCAAGACGGCAGGTTTGGATGGTATTGCAATGGAATTTATCAAAAACGGAGGTGACTGTGTCGTTGATTGGTTGGTAAAGATATCCTATGTATGTATGCACCATGGTGAAGTGCCTGAGGATCGACGGAATGCATGCATAGTGCCATTGTACAAAGGCAAAGGGGATAAAGGTGAGTGTTCAAACTACAGACACGTAAGTCTATTAAGAATTCTTGGGAAATTATATGGGAGGGTATTGATTGAGAGGGTGAAGGCATGTACAGAGCATCAGATTGGGGAAGAGCAGTATGGTTTCCGGAGTAGTAAAGGATGAGTGGATTTGGTGTTTGCTTTGAAGAATGTATGTGAGAAATACTTGGAAAAACAGATGAATTTGTTTGTGGCACATATGGATCTGGAGAAAGCATATGATAGGGTCGATAGAGATGCTTTGTAGGAGATTTTAAGAGTATATGGTGTGGAAGGGAAGTTGCTAGAAGCAGTGAAATTTTTTTTACCAAGGATGGAAGGCATGTTTATGAGTAAGAAGAGCGGAGTTAATTGGTTCCCAGTGGACGTCAGTCTGTAGCAAATGTGTGCGATGTTCCCATGGCTGTTTATTTTGTTTATGGGTGGGGTGATCAGGGTGATAAAAGCAAGAGTTTTAGAGAGACGGGAAAGTATGCAGTCTGTTGGGGATGAGAGGGCCTGGGAAGTGAGTCAGTTGTTGTTCGCCGATGATAAACTCTAGAGGCTGATAAATGTGAGAAACTGCAGATGGTGACAGTGTTTGGAAAAGTGTGAAAGGAGAAAGTTGCGAGTAAATGTGAATAAGAGGAAGATTATTAGACTCAGCAGGGTTGAGGGACTAGTTAACCGGGATGTAAGTTTGAATGAAGAAAAAATCGAGGAAGAGAAGTGTTTTATATATCTTGGAGTGTACATAACAGCAGTTGGAACCATGCAAGCTTAAGTAAGTCACAGTGTGAGGGAGAGGGTGAAGGGTCTTGGAGCGATGAAGAATGTGTGGAAGGAGAGAATGTTATCTTGAAGAGCAAAAATGGCTATGTTTGAAGGTATAGTAGTGCCAACAATGTTATATGGTTGCGAGGCATGGGCTATAGAAAGGGTTGTACGGGGGAGGTTGGATGTGTTGGAAATGAAATGTTTGAGGACAATGTGGTGTGAGGTGGTTTGATCGCGTAAGTAATGAAAGGGTTAGAGAGATGCGGGGAGATGAAAAGAGTATGGTTGAGAAAGCAGAAGAGGGTGTGTTGAAATGGTTTGGATATATGGAGAGAATGAATGAGGAAAGATTGACAAAGTGGATATATGTGTAAGAGGTGGAGGGAAAAAGGAGAAGCGGGAGACGAAATTGGAGGTGGAAGGATGGAGTTAAAAAGGTATTGAGGAGGGTGAGAAGGTGTGCAAGGAATAGAGTGAATCGGAACGATAAGGTATTCGGGGTCAATTGGAGGAAACCATGGAAAGGTCTGTAGGGCATGGATATGGATAGGGAGCAGCAGTTTCGGTGCATTACACGTGACAGCTACAGACTGAGTGTGAACGTTTTTGTCTGTTTTCCTTGTGCTACCTCGCTAAAGCGGGGGTTAACGATGCTGTTTCCTTTGGGGCGGGATAACGACAGGAATGGATGAAGGCAAGCAAGTATGAATATGTACAGGTGTATGCATGTGTATGGCTATTGGAGAGTATTATGTGATATAGATAAATATCTAAGTATATATTCCTATGAGTCCACGGGGAAAATGAAACACGGTAAGTTCCCAAGTGCACTTTCTTGTAATGATCACATCATCAGGGAGATAAAAGAAAGAAATATAAGTCAGCTGATATACAATCAAGAGACGTAGCTAAGACGCTCTTTGGTAAACACGTGATTGTCCAATACAGACAACGAGCGTATCACAACCTTATTATGTGGACAAGAAGAGGAATTGTTTACAAATTTTATCAACAATAAAGCTACCCAATTTGTATAGACCTTCACTAATATTAAGGTTATAATTATTTGTGTATTTAATAATAGAAGATTCAATGATATTTCTCGTGGTACTGGAGTTCGAGTTGGTAACTGTGATGGCATTACTCCAGGCAACAGAATGATCGTACTTTTAAAAGTGATTAAACAAGGCATTTGATTCTTGTTATGTTCTTATACTATATTCATGTTGCTTAAGTCTAACAGAAAGATCCTTACCAGTCTGTCCAACATAAAACTTATCACAATTACTACACAGCACTTTATAGATGCACCCAGAAGAATTTTATGGTGAGCTCCTGATTAGGATATTCTTTTTGCTATTTTTGTTGCTGAAGGCAACATTTACATTAAAGGATTTAAGCAACATGTCTAGTAAAATAAAATCATTATCAAAAGGAAGAACTACAAGATTCTTGGTGTCAATAGGAGGTTTGGCTCAACTCTATAAAATAATTTTTTGCTAACTTAAGGGATTTATCAATGAAAGATCTAGGATACTTTAACTCATCATCAATAAACTCTGGACTGCAAATACGTAATGCCCTAAGGAACATAGATTGAAATGATAATTTAACTCTGTCATGCTGAGATGAGTAATGATGGATATATGAGCATACATTGGTAGGTTTTCTGTATATGCTAAACTTAAACTTGTTTCCTTGCCTATGAATCATGCAGTCTAAAAATGGACACATACCATTATTTTCATTTTCTACAGTAAATTTGATGGAATGTACTAAATTGTAAGTAAGGGGAGAAATGTTTGTAGATTTTCATTTGTTGGCTAAACACAAAAAACATCATCTACTTACATAAGCCGAATTGCATTAGAAGGTAAGATATCCTTTAGTAAATTTGTTTCAAAGGATTACATTTGAAGATTACTTCGTACAGGTGAAAGAGGGTTACCCATTGCCATACCAAATTTTTTACCGTAATATTCTCAATTGAATTGAAATACAGTCTTTTATACACAAGTTTGTCAGTTCAGTGAAAACAGACATTGGAACAGGTAAATGAATATCATCCGAAACATGAAATAAATATTCTAAAATGTCATCAACTGGAACTTTTGTGAACAGTAAGGAAACATCAAAGCTAATAAGTTTGAAATCAAAATTAACATTGATATTGTTACCAAATCTACATTGTTCATGATGTTAGAATTTGATATCTTACCCACTAAAGGGCTTAATAAGGAAACTAACCTTTTTGACAATCTATATGTGATGGAGCCTACTGAACTCACTATAGGTCTTGCTGGAAATCTTTTGTTTATGTGTTTTGATAAGTCCATGCATACATCACAATGAAAGGGACAAAGATTGTAGACTTTTGATAAGAGAATCATTGCCTTTCAACTACAGCTTCAATTCTTTATTGAATTGTGAATTAACTGCTTCTAAGGGATTCTTACTGATTTTAAAATATGTTGTGTCATCATTCAAAATATCATTCATTTTAGATGAATAATCAATACAGTGTTAACCTTATCTGCTTTAGTAATATGTATATCATTGTCTTTTTTTAAAATGTTAATAGCTCTTATATATCTTTTAGGGTAATTAGGATCCACTGGTTTTAACAAACTGGCATACACTAAACCCTTACAGATATTAATTTCATCATTCGATAATTTACTGTACTTCTCTAATTTGCAAAAAGACTTTGTGACGTCAACATAGCTGTCTTCCCTTTTAGAGCACACAAAACTTAATCCACGGCCCAAAGCACACCCATAGAAATATACTTGATAACGTGCAAAATTGTGATCCTTTACAACATGGATTACACACGGCTCTTCGATTACGTCTCCACAAGATGTCCTGGACTTTCTCCTTTCGTTACTGCTGTCTCCAACTCGTTAATCAAGGACCACCAACTGAAGTTACGATTTGGATTCCTTAGGAAATGGCTTGATGGAATAGTGATGCCAAGATCTGCCCTACCCCAGCGATTGTTGCAGCTGTTTGGTCGACGATTTGACGAATTCCAGAACATCATCTTAAAGAAACATACTGAATTTAAAAAAAAAGATTGAAATGGAGGAAGCTTTTCGTATTACAAGAGAAAAGAAACGTGCCTTTCAAATGGCTATACCGACATATTGGAAGAGCCGAATGCTGGAATATTGCTGTAATAGATTAGGAAGTGAACGCAATAGGCTACAAATGAATCTGAATTGTAATTTGGATCATTTAATTGAAAATAGTGACTGGACTAGGAAGACAAACCCTTCTTTTGTGGCAAACCTGTCCAATAAACAATTAGATAATGATTCCTAGTGTGCTTTAGGCTATGGATTAAGTTTTGTGTGCTCTAACAGGGAAGCCAGCTATGTTGATGTCACAGTCTTTTTGCAAATTAGAGAAGTACAGTAAATTATCTAATGATGAAATCAAAATCTTTAAGAGTTTAGAGCATGCCAGTTCATCAAAACCAGTGAATCCTAATTGCCCGAAAGATCTTATAAAAGCTATTAACACTTTTAAAAAAGACAGTGATATACATATTGCTAAAGTAGGTATGGCTAACACTGTTGTGATTGTGGACAAAAGTAATCATCTATATAAAATGGATGATCTTTTAAATGATGACACAACATATTTCAAACTCAGAAAGAATCCCACAGAAACAGTTAATTCACACTTTAATAAAGAACAGAAGCTATTGTTGAAAGGTAATGATACTCTTATCAAAAGTTTATCATCTTTGTCCCCTTCATTGCCATATATGTATGGACTTAGCAAAACACATAAACAAATTCTTCTAGCAAGACCTATAGTGAGTTCAGTAGGCTCCGTCATATACAAAATGCAATAATGGTTTGTTTCCTTATCAAGCCCTTTAGTGGTAAGATATCAAGTTCTAGTATCAGGAACAATCTAGATTTAGTTAACAAGTGCAACTATATCAATGTTCATTGTGGTTTCAAATTTGTTAGCTTTGATGTTTGCTCACTGTTTACAAAAGTTCCAGTTGATGACATATTAGAATATCTATTTGATGTTTTGGATTATATTCATTTACCTGTTTCAAAGTCTGTTTTCACTGAACTGATGAAATTGTGTATAAAAGACTGTGTATTTCAATTCAATGGAGAATATTATCCTCAAAAATTTGGTATGGCAATGGGTAACCCTCTTTCACCTGTACTGACTAATCTTTATATAAAATTTTTTTGAAACGAAATTCCTAAAGGATATCTCAACTTCTAATTAAATTTCGTTTTGGTAAGTAGATGATGTTCTTTGTGTTTGGCCAACAAATGAGAATTTATAAACATTTCTCCCCTTAATTAACAATTTAGTACCTTCCATCAAAATTACAGAAAAATTAAAAGGAATGGTATGTTACCATTTTTAGACTGCATGATCCATATGCAAAAAAACAAGTTTAAGTTTAGCATATACAGAAAACCTATCAATGGATGCGCATATATCCATTATTACTCATCTCAACATGACAGAGTTGAATTATGATTCCAATCTATGTTCCTTAGGGCATTACGTATTTGTATCTAAGTTAAAGTACCCTATATCTTTCATTGATAAATGCTTAAAATAGCAAAGAAGTAATTTTATGGGGTTGAACCCAAACCTCCCAGTGACACCAAGAAACATTTAGTTCTCCCTTTTGATGATAATTTTACTTTACTTCCCATGTTACTTAAATCCTTTAATATGAAAGTTGTCTTCAGCAAAAATAATACTATGAAGAATATTTTAATCATGAACTGAACAGAAAATTCATCTGGGTGCATCTATAAAGTGCCATGTAGAAATTGTGATAAGTTCTATGTTGGGCAGACTGGTAAAGACCTCTCTGTTAGACTTAAGCAACATATATAAAGTATAAGAATAAAACAAGAATAAAACGCCTTGTTTAATCATGGTGAAAATTATGATCATTGTATTGACTGGAGTAATGCCATCTCATTATCAACTCTAACTCCAGTACCACGAGAAATATCATTGAATCTTCTATCATTAGATACACAAAGAATTATAACCTTAATAGCAGTGAATGTCTTTACAAATCAGATAGATTTTTGTTAAAGAATTTGTAAACAATTCCCTTTCTTGTCCAAATAGAAAGTTTATGATACGCTCGTTGTCTCTTGGACAGTCGCATTTTTTATCATATGGCGTCCTAGCTACGCCTTTTCGTTTTATATCACTGACTATTATATTTCTCTCCTGTGTCTCCCCTGATGATATGATTATTACACGAAAGTGCACTTGGGAACTTATCGTGTGTCATTTTCCCCGTAGACAAATAAGATATATATATATATATATATATATATATATATATATATATATATATATATATATATATATATATATATATATATATATATAATATATATATATATATATCCTATTAGAAAAGATACCTTTAGAAATTTGTTTAAAAATTTTTTAAAAATTATTCTACATGAAAGAGGGTTAACCATTCCTACCAAATTTTTAGTAATATTCTCTTTGATTGAAAAACAGTCTTTTATACAAAATTTTATTCAGTGAAAACAGACTTGAACAGGAAATAAATATAAATCCAAACAAAATAAATTTTAAAATTCATAAACGGGAAACTTTTGAAAACATAAGAACACAAAGCTAAAATTTGAAAAAAAAATTTAACATTGTATTTTTTACCAATCTAATTGTTTCTATTTAAATTTGATATCTTACCACTAAAGGGTTAATAAGGAAACAAACCTTTTGAAAATTATATTAGGGGCCCTACTGAACCACTATGGGCTTGCTAATTTTTTTTTATTTTTTGTAAAATCCATCATAATCCCCAAAAAAGGGGCAAAAGTAACTTTTGATAAGGGTCATTCCTTCAACAAGCTTCTTCTTTTTAAAAGTGAAAACTGTTCTGGGGTTCTTTTTGATTTTAAAAAAATTTGTTCACATTAAAAATCACATTTTTTGATGAATAATCAATACCGTAACCTACCTTTTAATATTATATCTTTCTTTTTTTTTTAAAATTTAAAACTTTTATAAACTTTGGAATAGGGTCCCGTTTTAAAAAACGGGATCACAAACCCTTAAGATTTAATTTTTCCTTATAAAATTTCTTACTTCTCTAATTTGCAAAAAACTTTTTACTCAACATACTCTTCCCTTTTAGGACACAAAAATTAATCCAGGGCCCCCAAACCCCACATTGTTGCGGGTGTTTTGGCCCGAGTTTGACGAATTCCGAACATCATCTTAAAAAACATACAAATTTAAAAAAAAAAGGGAAATGGAAAGTTTTCGTTTTACAAAAAAAAAAAAAGTTCCTTTCAAAGGGCTTCCCGAATTTGGAAGACCAAATCGGAAATTTTCTTAATAGATTAAAATAAACGAAATGGGTCAAAATGAATTCAAAAATTTGAAATTTGGGAAATCTTTTAAAATTTGAAAATATACTACTAAAGAAAAACCCTTCTTTTGTGGAAAAACCCTTCCTTTTAAAAAATTAGATAATTTTTAAAGGTTTTAAGGAAATTTTAAGTTTTGTGGGGTTAAAAAGGGGGCCAGCTATTTATTCCCATTTTTTTCAAAAAAATAAGTAAATTTCTAAATGATAAATAAAAAATTTTTTTAAAATTTTAACATGCCATTTCATCAAAACCTTTGAACCTAATTGCCCGAAAGATTTTTATAAAACTTTTAAACCCTTTTTAAAAAAACCAGTGATTACTTATTCCCAAAGTGGGTATGGCTAACACGTTTGATTGGGGAAAAAAGGGTAACCATCTTTAAAAAATTTTAAAAATCTTTTAAATGTTTACACAACATATTTCAAACTCAAAAAGAATCCCACAGAAACGGGGGTTTTCCCCTTTTTAATAAAGAACAAACTATTTTTAAAGGGAATGATACTTTTAAACAAAAGTTTACCCTTCTTTGGGGGTCCCCTTCATTCCATATTTTTGTTGGGCAAAGCAAAAAAATAAAAAAATTTTCTGCAAGGAACCTAAGTATTTCGTAGGCTCCGTCATATACAAAAGGGCAATTTAAGGTTTTTTTTTTCCTTTTATAAATTTGTTAAGAATAAATTTCTAGTATAAGAAAATCAAATTTTATTTAACAATGAAAATAAAAACAATTTCATTGTTTTCAAATTTGTTACTTTTTTTGCTCACTTTTTTCCCAAAAAGGTTTTTTTGGGATGGCAATTTAGAAAATCTATTTATTTTTTGGGTTTATTTTCTTTTTACCTTTTAAAAAGTCTGTTTTCCTGAACTAAAATTGTGTAAAAAAACTGTTTTTCAATTCAATGGAAATATTATCCTAAAAATTTTGGTTGGCAAGGTTAACCCCCTTTCACCTGTCTACAAATCTTTATATAAAATTTTTTTGAAAAAAAATTTTCCCAAAAGGGATTTTTCTCAATTTCAAATAAAAATTTGGGGTTTTGGGGAAGTGGGGGGGGATTTGTTCTTTGTTTTTGGCCAACAAAAAATTTATAAACTTTTCCCCCCCAAAAATTTTAACAATTTATCCCTTTCCATCAAATTACAGAAAAAAAAAAAAAGGGAAATGGTATGTTACCATTTTTGCTCCCTATCCATAGGCAAAAAACAATTTTAAATTTTTGCATATACCTCTCTCAACATACAGATTGAATTATAAATTTCCAATCATGCCTTAGGGCATTGGGAAAATTTGTATCTTTTTTAAAAGTACCCTAAAATTTTCATTAAATAAATCAAAAAATAGAAAAAAAAAAAATTTTAGGGGTTAACCCAAACCTCCCATTTGACCCAAAAACATTTATTTCTCCCTTTTAAAGTAAATTTTTTTTTTTTTATTTTTCCCATGTTACTTAAACCCTTTAAATAAAGTTTCTTCGCAAAAAAATACAATGAAAAATTTTTTAATCATAAAACTAACAAAAAATTTCATCGGGGTGCTCTAAAAAGGGCCTTTAAAAATTGTTAAAAGTTCTAGGGGGGGGCAACGGTTAAAGCCTCTCTGTTAGATTTAAGCAAACTTTAAAAAATAAAGTAAAAGAATAAAACAAAATAAAACCCTTTTTTAAAATCATTAAAAAATTATGATAAATTGTTTTTCGGGATAAGCCCCCTCATTATAAACTCAAACTCCATACCACGAGAAATATCATTAAAATCTTCTATCATTAATACACAAAGAATTATAACCTTAATACATGAAGTCTTTACAAATCAGTAATTTTTTTTTTAAAAAATTTGTAAACAAAACCCCCCTTTTTTGTCCAAACAAAAAGGTTTTTTGTACCTCTTTTCTTTACATCGCATTTTTTCTATGGCGTCCTAGCAGTTTTTTTTTTCTTTTAACAACACTATCATATTTCTCTCCTTTCTCCCCTGTATTGATTATTACCAAATTCCCTTGGGGAAATTTTCTTTCAACCCCCGTTTGACATAATATAATTAAAAATATATAAAATTTTTAAAAAATATTTTATATATTTATAATATTAAATAAAATATATATATATATATATATATATATTCCTATATCCACGGGGAAAATGAAAACCCCCAAAAGCTCCCCCAACGCACTTTTGTGTAAAAACACATCATCAGGGAACACAGGAAAAAATGGGTAGTAAATTGTATAAAAAAGAAAAAAACCCTAGTAGGACCCATAGATTTTAAAAAACCTTTTCCAAAACAACGAGGGGGGGTATTTTTTTTGGGGTTTGGAAAAATGAATTTGGGGTTTTAAATTCTTTAAAAAAATTAACTTGGGGGTTTTTAAAGAAAGGATTAAGGGGTTTTAATTCTTTTTTTTTAAGATAGGATTTTTATATTTTTGGGTTTCTGGGGTTAGAAATTTAAATAAATGGATTACCCCCATCAATAAAAATATCATAATTTCACCTGATTTTAAAAAAGGCTTTTTTTTCTTGTTTTATTCTTATTTCTTTTAATTTGCTTTAAATCTAACCCAAAAGGGCTTTTCCAGTCTGCCCAAAATAAAATTATCCAATTTCTTCCCTGGCACTTTTTAAACCCAGGTTTTGGAAAAATTTTTTTTTCTTTTATGATTAAAAAAATTCTTCATAGATTATTTTTGCTGAAGACAACTTTCATATTAAAGGATTTAAGTAACATGGGAAGTAAAGTAAAATTATCATCAAAAGGAAGAACTAAATGTTTCTTGGTGTCACTGGGAGGTTTGGGTTCAACCCCATAAAATTATTTTTTTGCTATTTTAAGCATTTATCAATGAAAGATATAGGGTACTTTAACTTAGATACAAATACGTAATGCCCTAAGGAACATAGATTGGAATCATAATTCAACTCTGTCATGTTGAGATGAGGTATATGCTAAACTTAAACTTGTTTTCTTGCCTATGGATCATGCAGTCTAAAAATGGTAACATACCATTCCTTTTAATTTCTTCTGATTTCTATCTGATTTGTAAAGACATTCACTGCTATTAAGGTTATAATTCTTTGTGTATCTAATGATAGAAGATTCAATGATATTTCTCGTGGTACTGGAGTTAGAGTTGATAATGAGATGGCATTACTCCAGTCAATACAATGATCATAGTTTTCACCATGATTAAACAGGGCGTTTTATTCTTGTTTTATTCTTATATTTTATATATGTTGCTTAAGTCTAACAGAGAGGTCTTTACCAGTCTGCCCAATATAGAACTTATCACAATTTCTACATGGCACTTTATAGATGCACCCAGATGAATTTTCTGTTCAGTTCATGATTAAAATATTCTTCATAGTATTATTTTTGCTGAAGACAACTTTCATATTAAAGGATTTAAGTAACATGGGAAGTAAAGTAAAATTATCATCAAAAGGGAGAACTAAATGTTTCTTGGTGTCACTGGGAGGTTTGGGTTCAACCCCATAAAATTATTTTTTTGCTATTTTAAGCATTTATCAATGAAAGATATAGGGTACTTTAACTTAGATACAAATACGTAATGCCCTAAGGAACATAGATTGGAATCATAATTCAACTCTGTCATGTTGAGATGAGGTATATAACAGTCAGTTGATATACATCGAAGAGACGAAGCTAGGACGCCATTTGGTAATCATGTGATTGTCCAAAACATACAACGAGCGTTCATAAACTTATCATTTTACAAATCTTATCAACAATAAAGTTATCTAATTTGTATAGACCATCACTAATATCAAGATTATAATTCTTCGTGTATTTAATAATAGAAGATTCAATAATATTTCTCTTGGTAATAGAGTTAGAGTTAACAACTGAGATGGCGTTACTCCAGTCAATACAATGATCATAGTTTTCAACATGATTAAACAAGGCATTTGATTCTTGTCCCGTTCTTATACTATATTTATGTTGCTTAAATCTAACAGAAAGATCCTTACCAGTCTGACCAACATAAAATTTATCACAGTTTCCACATGGAACTTTATAGATGCAACCAAGAGGATTTTATGGTTAATTCCTGATTAAGATATTCTATATAGTATCAATGTTGCTAAAGGCAACATTTGCATTAAAGGATTTAAGCAACATGGGAAGCAAAGTAAAATTATTATTAAAGGGAGAACTAAAAGATTCTTGGTGTCAATGGGAGGTTTGGGCTCAACTCTATAAAATGATTTCTTTGCTAACTTAAGGGATTTATCAATGAAAGATCTAGGGTACTTTAACTTAGATCCAATAGATAGGTAACATTTTTCTTATCAAAAATTTGTCATCTTTGTCCCCTTCATTGCCATATATGTATGGACTTATCAAAACACATAAACAGAATTTTCCAGCAAGACCTATAGTGAGTTCAGTAGGCTCCATCACATATAAATTGTCAAAATGGTTAGTTTCCCTATTAAGCCCTTTAGTTGGAAAGGTATCAAATTCTAATATCATGAACAATGTAGATTTAGTCAACAAGCTAAACAATATCAAAATTAATTTTGATTTCAAACTAGTTAGCTTTGATGTTTCCTCACTTTTCACTAAAGTTCCAGTTGATGACCTTTTAGAATATTTATTTGATGTGTTGGCTGATATTTATTTACCTGTTTCAATGTCTAATTTCATCGAACTGATAAAAATGTGTATAAAAGACTGTGTATTTCAATTTAATGGAGATTATTATGCTAAAAACTTTGGTATAGCAATGGGTAACCCTCTTTCACCTGTACTAAGTAATCTTTATGTGTAATTTTTTAAACAAAATTACTAAAGGATATCTTACCTTCTAATGCAATTTGGTTTAGGTATGTAGATGATGTACTTTGTGTTTGGCAAACAAATTAAGATTTACAAACATTTCTCCCCTTACTTAACAATATAGTACCTTCCATCAAATATACTGTAGAAAATGAAAATAATGGTATGTTACCATTTTTAGATTGCATGATCCATAGGCAAAGGAAACAAGTTTAAGTTTAGCATATACAGAAAACCCACCAATGTTTGCTCATATATCCATTATTACTCATCTCAACATGACAGAATTAAATTACCATCATTTCAATCTATGTTCCTTAGGGCATTACGTATTTGCAGTCCATAGTTTATTGATGATGAGTTTGAGAAGATATATTCTATTGGATCTAAGTAAAAATACCATAGATCTTTCATTGAAAAATCCCTTAAGTTACCAAAGAAATCATTTTATAGAGTTGAGTCCAAACCTCCCATTGACAACAAGAATCTTTTAGTTCTCACTTTCAATAATAATTTCACTTTGCTTCCCATGCTGCTTAAATCCTATAATGTAAATGTTGCCTTTAGCAACAATAATACCATAAAGAATATCTTAATCAGGAATTCACCAGAAAATTCTCTTGGTTGCATCTATAAAGTTACTTGTGGAAACTGTGATAGATTTTGTTAGTCAGACTGGTAAGGATCTTTCTGTTAGACTTAAGCAACATAACTATAGTATAATAACGAGACAAGAATCAAATGCCTTGTTTAATCATGTTAAAAACTATGATCATGGTATTGACTGGAGTAACGCCATCTCAGTTGTTAACTCTAACGCTATTACCAAGAGAAATATCATTGAATCGTCTATTATTAAATACACAAAGAATCATAATCTTGATATTAGTGATGGTCTATACAAATTAGATAACTTTATTGTTGATAAGATTTGTAAAATGATAAGTTTATGAACTCTCGTTGTAGGTTTTGGACAATCATATGTTTAGAAAATGGCGTCCTAGCTTCGTCTCTTCGATGTATAAGAACTGACTGTTATATTTCTCTCTTGTGTCTCTCCTGATGATGTGATTATCCCACGAAAGTGCACTTGGGAACTTTTCGTGTTTCATTTTCCCCGTGGACTCATAGGAGTATCTTCATCACGCGCAAAATTGTGATCCTTTCCAATATATATATATATATATATATATATATATATATATATATATATATATATATATATATATATATATATATATATGTAATCGGGGCCTGAACATGCAGGAGGGTGAAAGGAGGGCAAGGAATAGAGTGAACTGGATCGATGTGGTATACCGGGGTTGACGTGCTGTCAGTGGATTGAATCAGGGCATGTGAAGCGTCTGGGGTAAACCATGGAAAGCTGTGTAGGTATGTATATTTGCGTGTGTGGACGTATGTATATACATGTGTATGGGGGTGGGTTGGGCCATTTCTTTCGTCTGTTTCCTTTGCGCTACCTCGCAAACGCAGGAGACAGCGGCAAAAAAAAAAAAAATATATACATATATATATATATATATATATATATATATATATATATATATATATATATATATATATATATATATATATATATATATATATCCCTGGGAATAGGGGAGAAAGAATACTTCCCACGTATTCCCTGCGTGTCGTAAAAGGTGACTAAAAGGGAAGGGAGCGGGGGGCTGGAAATCCTCCCCTCTCATCTTTTTTTTTTTCCTCCAAAAGAAAGAACAGAGAAAGGGGCCAGGTGAGGATATTCCCGCAAAGGCCCAGTTCTCTGTTCTTAACGCTACCTCACAAATGCGGGAAATGGCGAATAGTATGAGGAAAAAAAAAAAAAAAAAATATATATATATATATATATATATATATATATATATATATATATATATATATATATATATATATATATATATGATTAGAAAGGGTAGTGAGTGGTGGGATGAAAGAGTAAGAGTATTAGTGAAAGAGAAGAGAGAGGCATTTGGACGATTTTTGCAGGGAAAAAATGAAATTGAGTGGGAGATGTATAAAAGAATGAGACAGGAGGTCAAGAGAAAGGTGCAAGAGGTGAAAAAAAGGGCAAATGAGAGTTGGGGTGAGAGAGTATCATTAAATTTTAGGGAGAATAAAAAGATGTTCTAGAAGGAGGTAAATAAGTGCGTAAAACAAGGGAGCAAATGGGAACTTCAGTGAAGGGCGCAAATGGGGAGGTGATAACAAGTAGTGGTGATGTGAGAAGGAGATGGAGTGAGTATTTTGAATGTTTGTTGAATGTGTTTGATGATAGAGTGGCAGATATAGGGTGTTTTGGTCGAGGTGGTGTGCAAAGTGAGAGGGTTAGGGAAAATGATTTGGTAAACAGAGAAGAGGTAGTAAAAGCTTTGCGGAAGATGAAAGCCGGCAAGGCAGCAGGTTTGGATGGTATTGCAGTGGAATTTATTAAAAAAGGTGGTGACTGTATTGTTGACTGGTTGGTAAGGTTACTTAATGTATGTATGATTCATGGTGAGGTGCCTGAGGATTGGCGGTATGCGTGCATAGTGCCATTGTACAAAGGCAAAGGGGGATAAGAGTGAGTGCTCAAATTACAGAGGTATAAGTTTGTTGAGTATTCCTGGTAAATTATATGGGAGGATATTGATTGAGAGGGTGAAGGCATGTACAGAGCATCAGATTCGGGAAGAGCAGTGTGGTTTCAGAAGTGGTAGAGGATGTATGGATCAGGTGTTTGCTTTGAAGAATGTATGTGAGAAATACTTAGAAAAGCAAATGGATTTGTATGTAGCATTTATGGATCTGGAGAAGGCATATGATAGAGTTGATAGAGATGCTCTGTGGAAGGTATTAAGAATATATGGTGTGGGAGGCAAGTTGTTAGAAGCAGTGAAAAGTTTTTATCGAGGATGTAATTCATGTGTACGTGTAGGAAGAGAGGAAAGTGATTGGTTCTCAGTGAATGTAGGTTTGCGGCAGGGGTGTGTGATGTCTCCATGGTTGTTTAATTTGTTTATGGATGGGGTTGTTAGGGAGGTGAATGCAAGAGTTTTGGAAAGAGGGGCAAGTATGAAGTCTGTTGGGGATGAGAGAGCTTGGGAAGTGTGTCAGTTGTTGTTCGCTGATGATACAGCGCTGGTGGCTGATTCATGTGAGAAACTGCAGAAGCTGGTGACTGAGTTTGGTAAAGTGTGTGAAAGAAGAAAGTTAAGAGTAAATGTGAATAAGAGCAAGGTTATTAGGTACAGTAGGGTTGAGGGTCAAGTCAATTGGGAGGTGAGTTTGAATGGAGAAAAACTGGAGGAAGTGAAGTGTTTTAGATATCTGGGAGTGGATCTGGCAGCGGATGGAACCATGGAAGCGGAAGTGGATCATAGGGTGGGGGAGGGGGCGAAAATTCTGGGAGCCTTGAAGAATGTGTGGAAGTCGAGAACATTATCTCGGAAAGCAAAAATGGGTATGTTTGAAGGAATAGTGGTTCCAACAATGTTGTATGGTTGCGAGGCGTGGGCTATGGATAGAGTTGTGCGCAGGAGGATGGATGTGCTGGAAATGAGATGTTTGAGGACAATATGTGGTGTGAGGTGGTTTGATCGAGTAAGTAACGTAAGGGTAAGAGAGATGTGTGGAAATAAAAAGAGCGTGGTTGAGAGAGCAGAAGAGGGTGTTTTGAAATGGTTCGGGCACATGGAGAGAATGAGTGAGGAAAGATTGACCAAGAGGATATATGTGTCGGAGGTGGAGGGAACGAGGAGAAGAGGAAGACCAAATTGGAGGTGGAAAGATGGAGTGAAAAAGATTTTGTGTGATCGGGGCCTGAACATGTAGGAGGGTGAAAGGAGGGCAAGGAATAGAGTGATTTGGAGCGATGTGGTATACAGGGGTTGACGTGCTGTCAGTGGATTGAATCAAGGCATGTGAAGCGTCTGGGGTAAACCATGGAAAGCTGTGTAGGTATGTATATTTGCGTGTGTGACGTGTGGTATGTACATGTGTATGGGGGTTGGGCCATTTCTTTCGTCTGTTTCCTTGCGCTACCTCGCAAACGCGGAGACAGCGACAAGTATAAAAAAAAAAATATATAATATATATAATATATATATATTTATATATATATATAGATTATATATATAATATATATAAATATATATATATATTTATATATATAAAAAAAGTTCATAATTTTTGGATTTAAATAAAAAATTAAAATTTAAAAAATTTTTAAAATATTTAATTTTTTTTTTCTTTTTTTTTTTTTAAAATTTTAGGGTTCAAAACGTTCTAGGTGGGCCCTTTAGAAAAACTGTTCTTTTCCTTCGAAAATTAAAAAAAAAAAAAATTTTCCCCCCAAGCTTTCCCCTTTTTTCCCCCCTTTAAAAAAAATTATACTTTTATATATATATATATATATTATATATATATATAATATATCAAATAAAAAATATATAAATATATATAAATTATATATATATATATATATATATTTATATATTAAAATATTTATATAATATAATATATATAAATTTTAAAATATATATATATATTTTTTATATATATATAAAAAAAAGAATAAATAAATTATATATATATATATATATATATTAATTAATTATATATAAATATATAAAGTATATATTGCCCCCTTTCACCCCTCGCAATTTTGTCAGGCCCGATCACACAAATCTTTTCATCCTTTCTTTCCACCCCCAATTTTGGGGTCCCCCTCTCTTCGTTCCCTCCACCTCCGAAAACATAATCCTCTTGGTCAATCTCCCACTATTCTCTCCATGTGCAAAACCCCTTTTCAAACACACTTCGCTTCCTCAACCACGCTCTTTTATTTCCCACATCTCTCTTACCCAAACTTTTATTTACTCGAAAACCCAAACTCACACCACACTGTCCTCAAACACTTTTTTCCCGCACACCCACCTCCGCGCACAACTCTATCCATAGCCCACGCCTCGCAACAAAACAAAATTTTTTGGAACCACTATTCCTTCAACATACCCATTTTTGCTTTCCGAGAAAAAAGTTCTCGACTTCCTCAAAATTCTCAAGCCCCGGGATTTTCGCCCCCCCCCACCCTATGATCCACTTCCGCTCCATGGTTCCTCCGCTGCCAGATCCACTCCCAATCTAAAACACTTTACTTCCCCCAGTTTTTCTCCATTAAATTTAACTCCAATTGACTTACTTACCTAATAACCTGCTCTTTTTCAATTACTCTAACTTTCTTCTTCACACACTTTCCCAAAACTCTTCCCACTTCTGCATTTTTTCCATGAATCAGCCCCCAAAGCGCTGTATCATAAGGAACAACACTGACCCCATTTCCCCAAGTTTCTCTCATCCCACGACTTCATATTTGCCCTCTTTCCAAAACTCTTCTTTACCCCCAACAACCCCATCCATAACAAATTAAACAACCATGGAGACATCACACCCCCCTCCCGCAAACCTACTTCCTGAAACCAATCACTTTCCTCTCTTCCTACACTAACAGCCTTTCCACCCGTTAAAAATTTTTCACTGCTTCTACACTTGCCTCCACACCATAATTCTTAATCCCTTCACAGAGCATCTCTACAACTCTATAAATGCCCTTCTCCAGATCAATAATGCTACATAAAATCCATTTGCTTTTCTAAGTATTTCTCACATACTTCTTCAAAGCAAACACCATCCAAAACACCTCCCATTTTCTGAACCCACACTGTTCCCCATTCTGATGCCTTACAGCTTCCCCCCTCTCAATCAATACCCTCCCATATAATAACGGGAATACTCAAAAAACCCTTATACCTCTGTAATTTGGCACTCACTTTATCCCCTTTGCCTTTGTACAAGGGCACAAGCACGCATTCCCCCCAATCCTCAGGCACCTCCCATGAAAAAATACATACATTAAAAACTTACCAACCGTCAAATAAACACCCCCTTTCTTTAAAAAATTCCACGGAATACCAACCCAAACTGCTGCCTGCCGCTTTCATCTTCCCCAAAGCTTTTACTACCTCTTTTCTGTTTACCAAAAACATTTTCCCTAACCCCTCACTTTGCCCCCCACCTGACCAAAACACCCTATATCTGCCACACTATCATCAAACACATTCCAAAAAACCTTTAAAATACTCACCCACTCCTTCCACATCACCACACTTGTTAACACCTCCCCATTGCCCCCTTCACTGAAGTCCACATTTGCTCCCTTTCCCTTTCCACTTTAATTACCTCCTTCCAGAACATCTTTTTATTTTCCTAAATTTAATGATACTCTCTCCCCCAACTCTCATTTGCCCTTTTTCACCTCTTGCACTTTCTCTGACCCGCCTTTCTTTTATACATCTCCCACCATGGGATTTTCCCTGCAAAAATCGTCCAAATGCCTCTCCCCTTTTCTTTCACTAATACTTACTTCTCATCCCACCACTCACTACCCTTTCTAATCACCCACCTTTCCCCTCTCCATGCCACAAGCATCTTTTGCGCAATCCATCACTGATTTTCCTAAATACTCCCATTCCTCCCCCACTCCCCCCTTCCTTCCAAAAATTTTTTCTCAAACCTTTTCCATCTTTACTCAGTCTCCTCCGGTACTACCTTCCTCCACAAGTCTCCTTTCCCCCTCACTTCCCCCACCACCTCTTCACCCACTTCACCTCTTCTTTTTTTAAAACCAAAAAAAAAACTTACCTTAGCCTCCACAAGAAATGATCAGACATCCCCCAGTGCACCCTCAAACACATTAACATCCAAAAGTCCTCTTTTTGCCGCCTGTCAATTAACACGTAATCCAATAACGCTCTCTGGCCTCTCTCCTACTTTCATACGTATACTTATTTATATCCTCGCCTTTTAAACAAAGTTATTCCCAATCACCATCCCTTTTGAGCAACATAAATCGACAGCTCTTCACATTTCCATTACAAACACTGAACAACACAGACAACAACCCATGTATACCAATTATTCCACCTCAACAACCACATTACTCACCTTGCATTCAAAATCACACCATCACTATTACCGGTCTCGTGCATCAAAACCACGGACACACTCATTCAGCTGCCCCAAAACACTTGCCACTCATGATCTTTCTTCTCATGCCCCAGGTGCTTATGCACCAATAATCACCACTCTACGTCCATCAACTTTCAGTTTTAAACCCCATAGTAATCGAGAAATTTTAACTTTTCATACATTCTATTACATACTCCCACAACTCCTGTTTCGGGAGTAACTGCTACTCACTCAATCCCTTGCTCTTGTCCTCTCACTAACCCCTGACTTTACGCCCATAGACAATCTCAATACACTCTTCCCCTTAACCCTTGAGCTTCGTTCACTGAAGAGCCAAAACTCCAGGTTCCCTTGTCCTCAAACATAATACCCATCTCCTTCCTTTTTTCACATTTTGGGTTTTACATCCACAGACACATATAGACGACACCCCAGTCTGACCCTCGAGGAGGATGAGCACTCCCACCGCGGACTCCTCTTCTTTTCCCATTTTAGGAAAGATAAAACAATAACAAGGAGCGTAGATTTCTAGCCCCCCCTCCCGTCCCTCTAGTCGCCTTCTAGGACACTCGAGGAAGCGTTGGCAGTAATTGTTTCACCCCTATCCCCAGGGATTAAATATAACATCTTAAATACATAAATACATACATACACATACATACGCAAATATACACACACAAACACATATACACATATATACACATGAGAAATGTAAGAAATAATTAGAAAACTGAAACTCTAGCTTGAATAGAAAATGAAAAAAAAATGAATGTCACATCATGGTTCTACCTCTGCTATGAAAAGGGAAATGTATAATTCATTTACACAAACGTCAATAGTATTTTCCATCAACTTACCACAGTAACAATAAGCTTCAAGTCAAGCCTACATTTTTTCCAACACTATTTTCTTGTCAAAGCACAGTAAGAAAACATCACTCAGTAAACATCAACAGTAAACATTTACTTCCCCTTTAAAAAAGTTCTGGGGAATTACCTGTCTCGAAACACTGCGGTTCACTCTACCAACCTGCAAGGTTTGTGTTGCATGGTTTCTTGATTCACAAACGTATACATCACTGGTGGGCGAGACATTCCTTTGTAACCAAAGCAAGGATCACAGTCCCGTGCAACTCCATTATGATGGTTCAGCAGAACATTGACGAGGAGTAACACAAACGCTGCGGCAGCCGACCACCCGCGCTACATGAAAATTGTCCAGCGATCTGCGACCTAACCTGGCCCGTAAAGGAATGTTCTTGAACAGCTAGCTGCTGGCCTTGCTCCCCTCTTGCCTCTCAGCCATGATGAAAATACAGATTTCACTTTCCACAGCTCTACGCCGTTGCCGACGCGCGTCCAATTGATCGAAAGGTGTATTTCACCTCATACTCAGCAGGGTAGGATGTGACCAAGGAAGATCTACTTTCGAAATCGTGAAGGCGATATCTGCATCGGGGGACGTGGTTGCGTCAGTGTACTGGGGCCGAAGTAGTCCTTCTCTAATGAAGTCCAGGAGTACACCACACCCGCTCGAACATATATAAATAATATAATATAAAAATATATATATATATATATATAATATAATAAATAAATATATTATATATATATATAAAAAATATTTTGTTTGGGGGGGGTAAAAAAAAAAAAAAACCCCCAAAAAAATTTAAAAAAAAAATATATATTTATATATATATATAATAAATATATATATATATATATATATATATTATATATATTTAATAAACTATTATATATAATATATATAATATATATATATTATATAATATAATATATATATATTATTATATTTAAAATTATATATATATATATAGTATATATTATATATTATATATATATATACTAATATATTTTTTTTTTATACTTTGTCGCTGTTCACCCGCGTTTGGCGAGGTAGCGCAAGGAAACAAACGAAAGAAAAGCCCAACCCCCCCCATAACAACATGTATAAACCATACGTCCACACACGCAAATATACATACCTACACAGCTTTCATGTTAACCCCCCAGAACGCTTCACAGATGCCTTGATTCAATCCACTGACAGCACGTAACCCCGGTATACCACATCGCTCCAATTCACCTCTATTCCTTGCCATACTCCTTTCACCCTCCAGCATGTCAGGAGCCCGATCACACAACAAAATCTTTTTTTACTCCATCTTTCCACCCCAATTTGGTCTCCCCTCTTCTCCTCGTTCCCTCCACCTCCGACACATATATCCTCTTGGTCAATCTTTCCTCACTCATTCTCTCCATGTGCCCAAACACTGTCAAAGACACCCTCTTCTGCATCTCTCAACAACGCCTCTTTTTATTTCCAACACATCTCGTCTACCCTTTACGTTACTCACTTCGATCAAACCGACCTCACACCACACATTTCCTCAACCAATCTCATTTCCACGACATCCATTCCCCCCCCCCCCTCCTGCGCACAACTCTATCCATGAGCCCCACGCCCCCGCAACCATACAACATGTTGGAACCACTATTCCTTCAAACTTACCCATTTGCTTTCCGAGATAATGTTCTCGACTTCCACACATTCTTCAAGCCCCCAGAATTTTCGCCCCCTCCCCCCCCCCTATGATCCACTTCCGCTTCATTGGTTCCATCCGCTGCCAGAATCCACTTCCAGATATCTAAAATAACACATCACTTCTCAGTTTTTCTCACATTCAAACCTCACCTCCACGTGACCTAGAGAGGACCTCACCCTACTTACCTAATAACCTTGCTCTTATTTCACATTTACTCTTAAATTTCTTCTTCACAAGACACTTTACCAACTCAAGTCACCAGCTTCAGCAGCTTTCCTCACATGAACAGCACCAGCGCTGTATCAATCATCGAACAACAACTGACTCTCTTCCCAAGCTCTCTCATCCCCACCAGACATTCATAACTTGCCCTCTTTCCAAAACTCTTGCCTATAACACCTCCCTAACAACCCCATCCATAAACAAATTAAACAACCATAGGAGACATCCACATCCCCTGCCGCAAACCTACATCACTGAGAACCAATCACTTTTCCTCTCGGTCCTACACGTCCACTATGCCTTACACTCCTCGATAAAAACTTTTCACTGCTCTAAAACAACTTTCCTCCACTCCATATATTCTTAATACTTCCAGCAGAGCATCTCTTATCAACTCATCATATGCCTTTTTCCAGATCCATAAATGCTACATACAAATCCATTTGCTTTTCTAAGTTTTATCTCACATACATTCTTCTTCAAAGCCAAACACCTGATCCACCCATGCCTCTACCACTTCTGAAACCAACACTGCTCTTACCCCAAAGCTATATATATATAATATAATATAAATATATCCCTGGGAATAGGGGAGAAAGAATACTTCCCACGTATTCCCTGCGTGTCGTAAAAGGTGACTAAAAGGGAAGGGAGCGGGGGGCTGGAAATCCTCCCCTCTCATCTTTTTTTTTTTCCTCCAAAAGAAAGAACAGAGAAAGGGGCCAGGTGAGGATATTCCCGCAAAGGCCCAGTTCTCTGTTCTTAACGCTACCTCACAAATGCGGGAAATGGCGAATAGTATGAGGAAAAAAAAAAAAAAAAAATATATATATATATATATATATATATATATATATATATATATATATATATATATATATATATATATATATGATTAGAAAGGGTAGTGAGTGGTGGGATGAAAGAGTAAGAGTATTAGTGAAAGAGAAGAGAGAGGCATTTGGACGATTTTTGCAGGGAAAAAATGAAATTGAGTGGGAGATGTATAAAAGAATGAGACAGGAGGTCAAGAGAAAGGTGCAAGAGGTGAAAAAAAGGGCAAATGAGAGTTGGGGTGAGAGAGTATCATTAAATTTTAGGGAGAATAAAAAGATGTTCTAGAAGGAGGTAAATAAAGTGCGTAAAACAAGGGAGCAAATGGGAACTTCAGTGAAGGGCGCAAATGGGGAGGTGATAACAAGTAGTGGTGATGTGAGAAGGAGATGGAGTGAGTATTTTGAATGTTTGTTGAATGTGTTTGATGATAGAGTGGCAGATATAGGGTGTTTTGGTCGAGGTGGTGTGCAAAGTGAGAGGGTTAGGGAAAATGATTTGGTAAACAGAGAAGAGGTAGTAAAAGCTTTGCGGAAGATGAAAGCCGGCAAGGCAGCAGGTTTGGATGGTATTGCAGTGGAATTTATTAAAAAAGGTGGTGACTGTATTGTTGACTGGTTGGTAAGGTTACTTAATGTATGTATGATTCATGGTGAGGTGCCTGAGGATTGGCGGTATGCGTGCATAGTGCCATTGTACAAAGGCAAAGGGGGATAAGAGTGAGTGCTCAAATTACAGAGGTATAAGTTTGTTGAGTATTCCTGGTAAATTATATGGGAGGATATTGATTGAGAGGGTGAAGGCATGTACAGAGCATCAGATTCGGGAAGAGCAGTGTGGTTTCAGAAGTGGTAGAGGATGTATGGATCAGGTGTTTGCTTTGAAGAATGTATGTGAGAAATACTTAGAAAAGCAAATGGATTTGTATGTAGCATTTATGGATCTGGAGAAGGCATATGATAGAGTTGATAGAGATGCTCTGTGGAAGGTATTAAGAATATATGGTGTGGGAGGCAAGTTGTTAGAAGCAGTGAAAAGTTTTTATCGAGGATGTAATTCATGTGTACGTGTAGGAAGAGAGGAAAGTGATTGGTTCTCAGTGAATGTAGGTTTGCGGCAGGGGTGTGTGATGTCTCCATGGTTGTTTAATTTGTTTATGGATGGGGTTGTTAGGGAGGTGAATGCAAGAGTTTTGGAAAGAGGGGCAAGTATGAAGTCTGTTGGGGATGAGAGAGCTTGGGAAGTGTGTCAGTTGTTGTTCGCTGATGATACAGCGCTGGTGGCTGATTCATGTGAGAAACTGCAGAAGCTGGTGACTGAGTTTGGTAAAGTGTGTGAAAGAAGAAAGTTAAGAGTAAATGTGAATAAGAGCAAGGTTATTAGGTACAGTAGGGTTGAGGGTCAAGTCAATTGGGAGGTGAGTTTGAATGGAGAAAAACTGGAGGAAGTGAAGTGTTTTAGATATCTGGGAGTGGATCTGGCAGCGGATGGAACCATGGAAGCGGAAGTGGATCATAGGGTGGGGGAGGGGGCGAAAATTCTGGGAGCCTTGAAGAATGTGTGGAAGTCGAGAACATTATCTCGGAAAGCAAAAATGGGTATGTTTGAAGGAATAGTGGTTCCAACAATGTTGTATGGTTGCGAGGCGTGGGCTATGGATAGAGTTGTGCGCAGGAGGATGGATGTGCTGGAAATGAGATGTTTGAGGACAATATGTGGTGTGAGGTGGTTTGATCGAGTAAGTAACGTAAGGGTAAGAGAGATGTGTGGAAATAAAAAGAGCGTGGTTGAGAGAGCAGAAGAGGGTGTTTTGAAATGGTTCGGGCACATGGAGAGAATGAGTGAGGAAAGATTGACCAAGAGGATATATGTGTCGGAGGTGGAGGGAACGAGGAGAAGAGGAAGACCAAATTGGAGGTGGAAAGATGGAGTGAAAAAGATTTTGTGTGATCGGGGCCTGAACATGTAGGAGGGTGAAAGGAGGGCAAGGAATAGAGTGATTTGGAGCGATGTGGTATACAGGGGTTGACGTGCTGTCAGTGGATTGAATCAAGGCATGTGAAGCGTCTGGGGTAAACCATGGAAAGCTGTGTAGGTATGTATATTTGCGTGTGTGGACGTGTGTATGTACATGTGTATGGGGGGGGTTGGGCCATTTCTTTCGTCTGTTTCCTTGCGCTACCTCGCAAACGCGGGAGACAGCGACAAGGTATAAAAAAAAAAATATATATATATATATATATATATATATATATATATATATATATATATATATATATATATATATATATATATATATATATGAATATATATATGGGATGTATTTAGGGAACCAGTGCTGGATTGCGCAAAAGATTCTTGTGGCATGAGAAGAGTGGGAGGTGGGTTGATTAGAAAGGGTAGTGAGTGGTGGGATGAAGAAGCAAGAGTATTAGTGAAAGAGAAGAGAGAGGCATTTGGACGATTTTTGCAGGGAAATAATGCAATTGAGTGGGAGATGTATAAAAGAAAGAGGCAGGAGGTGAAGAGAAAGGTGCAAGAGGTGAAAAAAAGGGCAAATGAGAGTTGGGGTGAGAGAGTATCATTAAATTTTAGGGAGAATAAAAAGATGTTCTGGAAGGAGGTAAATAAAGTGCGTAAGACAAGGGAGCACATGGGAACTTCAGTGAAGGGCGCAAATGGGGAGGTGATAACAAGTAGTGGTGATGTGAGAAGGAGATGGAGTGAGTATTTTGAAGGTTTGTTGGATGTGTTTGATGATAGAGTGGCAGATATAGGGTGTTTTGGTTGAGGTGGTGTGCAAAGTGAGAGGGTTAGGGAAAATGATTTGGTAAACAGAGAAGAGGTAGTAAAAGCTTTGCGGAAGATGAAAGCCGGCAAGGCAGCAGGTTTGGATGGTATTGCAGTGGAATTTATTAAAAAAGGGGGTGACTGTATTGTTGACTGGTTGGTAAGGTTATTTAATGTATGTATGACTCATGGTGAGGTGCCTGAGGATTGGCGGAATGCGTGCATAGTGCCATTGTACAAAGGCAAAGGGGATAAGAGTGAGTGCTCAAATTACAGAGGTATAAGTTTGTTGAGTATTCCTGGTAAATTATATGGGAGGGTATTGATTGAGAGGGTGAAGGCATGTACAGAGCATCAGATTGGGGAAGAGCAGTGTGGTTTCAGAAGTGGTAGAGGATGTGTGGATCAGGTGTTTGCTTTGAAGAATGTATGTGAGAAATACTTAGAAAAGCAAATGGATTTGTATGTAGCATTTATGGATCTGGAGAAGGCATATGATAGAGTTGATAGAGATGCTCTGTGGAAGGTATTAAGAATATATGGTGTGGGAGGAAAGTTGTTAGAAGCAGTGAAAAGTTTTTATCGAGGATGTAAGGCATGTGTACGTGTAGGAAGAGAGGAAAGTGATTGGTTCTCAGTGAATGTAGGTTTGCGGCAGGGGTGTGTGATGTCTCCATGGTTGTTTAATTTGTTTATGGATGGGGTTGTTAGGGAGGTAAATGCAAGAGTTTTGGAAAGAGGGGCAAGTATGAAGTCTGTTGGGGATGAGAGAGCTTGGGAAGTGAGTCAGTTGTTGTTCGCTGATGATACAGCGCTGGTGGCTGATTCATGTGAGAAACTGCAGAAGCTGGTGACTGAGTTTGGTAAAGTGTGTGGAAGAAGAAAGTTAAGAGTAAATGTGAATAAGAGCAAGGTTATTAGGTACAGTAGGGTTGAGGGTCAAGTCAATTGGGAGGTGAGTTTGAATGGAGAAAAACTGGAGGAAGTGAAGTGTTTTAGATATCTGGGAGTGGATCTGGCAGCGGATGGAACCATGGAAGCGGAAGTGGATCATAGGGTGGGGGAGGGGGCGAAAATTCTGGGAGCCTTGAAGAATGTGTGGAAGTCGAGAACATTATCTCGGAAAGCAAAAATGGGTATGTTTGAAGGAATAGTGGTTCCAACAATGTTGTATGGTTGCGAGGCGTGGGCTATGGATAGAGTTGTGCGCAGGAGGATGGATGTGCTGGAAATGAGATGTTTGAGGACAATGTGTGGTGTGAGGTGGTTTGATCGAGTGAGTAACGTAAGGGTAAGAGAGATGTGTGGAAATAAAAAGAGCGTGGTTGATGAGAGCAGAAGAGGGTGTTTTGAAGTGGTTTGGGCACATGGAGAGAATGAGTGAGGAAAGATTGACCAAGAGGATATATGTGTCGGAGGTGGAGGGAACGAGGAGAAGAGGGAGACCAAATTGGAGGTGGAAAGATGGAGTGAAAAAGATTTTGTGTGATCGGGGCCTGAACATGCAGGAGGGTGAAAGGAGGGCAAGGAATAGAGTGAATTGGAGCGATGTGGTATACCGGGGTTGACGTGCTGTCAGTGGATTGAATCAAGGCATGTGAAGCGTCTGGGGTAAACCATGGAAAGCTGTGTAGGTATGTATATTTGCGTGTGTGGACGTATGTATATACATGTGTATGGGGGGGGGTTGGGCCATTTCTTTCGTCTGTTTCCTTGCGCTACCTCGCAAACGCGGGAGACAGCGACAAAGTATAATAAAAAAAAATAATAATAATAATATATATATATATATATATATATATATATATATATATATATATATATATATATATATATATATCTATATATATAAAATATGTATACATATATATATGTATATATATATATATATATATATATATATATATATATATATATATATATATATATATATATATATATATATATATATATTCTTCTTTTCTTTTTCTTTCAAACTATTTGCCATTTCCCGCGTTAGCGAGGTAGCGTTAAGAACAGAGGACTGGGCCTTTGAGGGAATATCCTCACATGGCCCCCTTCTCTGTTCCTTCTTTTGGAAAATTAGAAAAAAAAAACGAGAGGGGAGGATTTCCAGCCCCACGCTCCCTGCCCTTTTAGTCGCCTTCTACGAAACGCAGGGAATACGTGGGAAGTATTCTTTCTACTCATCCCCATATATATATATATATATATATATATATATATATATATATATATATATATATATATATATATATATATATATATATATATATATATATATATATGTATATATATATATATATATATATATATATATATATATATATATATATATATATATATATATATATATATATATATATATATATATATATATATATATATATATATATATATATGTATACATATATATACATATATATATATATATATATATATATATATATATATACATATATATATATATATATATATATATATATATATATATATATATATATATATATATATATGTATATATATATATATATATATGTATATATATGTATACATATATATATATATATATATATATATATATATATATATATATATATATATATATATATATATATATATATATATAGATATATATATATATATATATATATATATATATATATATATATATATATATATATATATATATATATATATATATATACTGCCCTCCTTTCACCCTCCTGTATGTTCAGGCCCCGATCACACAAAATCTTTTTCACTCCATCTTTCCACCTCCAATTTGGTCTCCCACTTCTCTTCGTTCCCTCCACCTCCGACACATACATCCTCTTGGTCAATCTTTCCTCACTCATTCTCTCCATGTGCCTAAACCATTTCAAAACACCCTCTTCTGCTCTCTCAACCACGCTCTTTTTATTTCCACACATCTCTCTTACCCTTACGTTACTTACTCGATCAAACCAACTCACACCACACATTGTCCTCAAACATCTCATTTCCAGCACATCCATCCTCCTGCGCACAACTCTATCCATAGCCCACGCCTCGCAACCATACAAAATTGTTGGAACCACTATTCCTTCAAACATACCCATTTTTGCTTTCCGAGATAAAGTTCTCGACTTCCACACATTCTTCAAGGCTCCCAGGATTTTCGCCCCCTCCCCCACCCTATGATCCACTTCCGCTTCCATGGTTCCATCCGCTGCCAGATCCACTCCCAGATATCTAAAACACTTTACTTCCTCCAGTTTTTCTCCATTCAAACTTAACTCCCAATTGACTTACTGTACCTAATAACCTAGCTCTTATTCACATTTACTCTTAACTTTCTTCTTTCACACACTTTACCAAACTCAGTTACCAGCTTCTGCAGTTTTTCACATGAATCAGCCACCAGCGCTGTATCATTAGCGAACAACAACTGACTCACTTCCCAAGCTCTCTCATCCACAACAGACTTCATACTTGCCCCTCTTTCCAAAACTCTTGCATTTACCTCCCTAACAACCCCATCCATAAGCAAATTAAACAACCATGGAGACATCACACACCCCTGCCGCAAACCTACATTCACTGAGAACCAATCACTTTCCTCTCTTCCTACACGTAGACATGCCTTACATCCTCGTTAAAAACTTTTCACTGCTTCTAACTACTTGCCTCCTACACCATATATTCTTAATACCTTCCACAGAGCATCTCTATCAACTCTATCATATGCCTTCTCCAGATCAATAAATGCTACATACAAATCCATTTGCTTTTCTAAGTATTTCTCACATACATTCTTCAAAGCAAACACCTGATCCACACATCCTCTGCCACTTCTGAAACCACACTGCTGTTCCCCAATCTGATGCTCTGTACATGCCTTCACCCTCTCAATCAATACCCTCCCATATAATTTAACAGGAATACTCAACAAACTTATACCTCTGTAATTTGAGCACTCACTTTTATCCCCTTTGCCTTTGTACAATGGCACTATGCACGCATTCCGCCAATCCTCAGGCACCTCTCCATGAATCATACATACATTAAATTAACTTACCAACCTGTCATAATAAAGTCACCCCCTTTCTTAATAAATTCCACTGCAATACCATCCAAACCTGCTGCCTTGCCGGCTTTCATCTTCCGCAAAGCTTTTACTACCTCTTCTCTGTTTACCAAAATCATTTTCCCTAACCCTCTCACTTTGCACACCACCTCGACTAAAACACCCTATATCTGCCACTCTATCATCAAACACATTCAACAAACCTTCAAAATACTCACTCCATCTCCTTCTCACATCACCACTACTTGTTATCACCTCCCCATTTGCGCCCTTCACTGAAGTCCCCATTTGCTCCCTTGTCTTACGCACTTTAATTACCTCCTTCCAGAACATCTTTTTATTCTCTCTAAAATTTAATGATACTCTCTCACCCCAACTCTCATTTGCCCTCTTTTTCACCTCTTGCACCTTTCTCTTGACTTCCTGTCTCTTTCTTTTATACATCTCCCACTCAATTGCATTTTTTCCCTGCAAAAATCGTCCAAATGCCTCTCTCTTCTCTTTCACTAATAATCTTACTTCTTCATCCCACCACTCACTACCATTTCTAATCAACCCACCTCCCACTCTTCTCATGCCACAAGCATCTTTTGCGCAATCCATCACTGATTTCCTAAATACATCCCATTCCTCCCCCACTCCCCTTACTTCCATTGTTCTCACCATTTTCCATTCTGTACTCAGTCTCTCCTGGTACTTCCTCACACAAGTCTCCTTCCCAAGCTCACTTGCTCTCACCACCCTCTTCACCCACATTCACTCTTCTTTTCTGAAAACCTATACAAATCTTCACCTTAGCCTCCACAAGATAATGATCAGACATCCCCCCAGTTGCACCTCTCAGCACATTAACATCCAAAAGTCTCTCTTTCGCGCGCCTGTCAATTAACACGTAATCCAATAACGCTCTCTGGCCATCTCTCCTACTTACATACGTATACTTATGTATATCTCGCTTTTTAAACAAAGTATTCCCAATCACCAGTCCTTTTTGAGCACATAAATCTACAAGCTCTTCACCATTTCCATTTACAACACTGAACACCCCATGTATACCAATTATTCACTCAACAACCACATTACTCACCTTTGCATTCAAATCACCCATCACTATAACCCGGTCTCGTGCATCAAAACCACTGACACACTCATTCAGCTGCTCCCAAAACACTTGCCTCTCATGATCTTTCTTCTCATGCCCAGGTGCATATGCACCAATAATCACCCATCTCTCTCCATCAACTTTCAGTTTTACCCATATTAATCGAGAATTTACTTTCTTACATTCTATTACATACTCCCACAACTCCTGTTTCGGGAGTACTGCTACTCCTTCCCTTGCTCTTGTCCTCTCACTAACCCCTGACTTTACTCCCAAGACATTCTCAAACCACTCTTCCCCTTTACCCTTGAGCTTCGTTTCACTAAGAGCCAAAACATCCAGGTTCCTTTCCTCAAACATAATACCTATCTCTCCTTTTTTCACATCTTGGTTACATCCACACACATTTAGACACCCCAGTCTGACCCTTCGAGGAGGATGAGCACCCCCCGCGTGACTCCTTCTTCTGTTTCCCATTTTAGAAAGTTAAAAAAATACAAGGAGCGGAGGATTTCTAGCCCCCCGCTCCCGTCCCCTCTAGTCGCCTTCTACGACACGCGAGGAATGCGTGGGAAGTATTGTTTCACCCCTATCCCCAGGGATAATATACACATATATACATATATACATACATACACATACATACGCAAATATACACACACATACACATATACACATATATACACATGAGAAATGTAAGAAATAATTTAGAAAACTGAAACTTCTAGCTTGAAATGAAATGAAAAAATGAATGTCACATCATGGTTCAACCTCTGGCTATGGAAAAGGGAAATGTATAATTCATTTACACAAACGTCAATAGTAGTTCTCATCAACTTAACCACAGTATCAATAAGCTTCAATGTCTAAGCTACATTTTTTCCAATTTCACTATTTTCTTGTCAAAGCACCATGTATGAAAACCATCACTCCAGTAACACAACAATAAACATTTACTTCCCCTTTAAAAAAGTTCTGGGGAAGTCTGTCTCGATACACTGCGGGTCACTCTACCACCTGGCAAGGTTTGTGTTGCAGTGGTTCTTGATTCACAAACGTAGTAGCATCACTGGTGGGCGGAAGAGCATTCTTGTAACCAAAGCAAGGATCACAGTCCGTGCAACTCCATTATGATGGTTCAGCAGAACATGGACGAGGGAGGGTACACGCTGCGGCCAGCCGACCACCCGCGCTACATGATAAGTGTCCAGCGATCTGGCGACCTTAACTGGCCGGTAGAAGGAATGTTCTGGAACAGCTGCTGCTGGCCTTGCTCCCTCTTGCCTCTCAGCCATGATGAAAATATAGATTCACTTGTCCACAGCTCCTACGCCGTTGACGACGCGCGTCCAATTGATCGTAAAGGTGTATTTCACCTCATACCTCAGCTGGGTAGGATTTGACCAAGGAAGATCTACTTCGGAAATCGTGAAGGCGATATCTGGCATCGGGACGTGGTTGGCGTCAGTGTACTGGAGGCCGAAGTAGTCCTTCTCTATGAAGTCCAGGGAGTACACCACTCGCTCGAACATATATATATATATATATATATATATATATATATATATATATATATATATATATATATATATATATATATATATATATGTGTACATATATATATATATATATATATATATATATATATATATATATATATATATATATATATATATATATATATATATATATATATATATATATATATATATATATATATATAATATATATATATATATATATATATATATATATATATATATATATATATATATATATATATATATATATATATATTTTTTTTTTTTATACTTTGTCGCTGTCTCCCGCGTTTGCGAGGTAGCGCAAGGAAACAAACGAAAGAAATGGCCCAACCCCCCCCCATACACATGTATATACATACGTCCACACACGCAAATATACATACCTACACAGCTTTCCATGGTTTACCCCAGACGCTTCACATGCCTTGATTCAATCCACTGACAGCACGTCAACCCCGGTATACCACATCGCTCCAATTCACTCTATTCCTTGCCCTCCTTTCACCCTCCTGCATGTTCAGGCCCCGATCACACAAAATCTTTTTCACTCCATCTTTCCACCTCCAATTTGGTCTCCCTCTTCTCCTCGTTCCCTCCACCTCCGACACATATATCCTCTTGGTCAATCTTTCCTCACTCATTCTCTCCATGTGCCCAAACCACTTCAAAACACCCTCTTCTGCTCTCTCAACCACGCTCTTTTTATTTCCACACATCTCTCTTACCCTTACGTTACTCACTCGATCAAACCACCTCACACCACACATTGTCCTCAAACATCTCATTTCCAGCACATCCATCCTCCTGCGCACAACTCTATCCATAGCCCACGCCTCGCAACCATACAACATTGTTGGAACCACTATTCCTTCAAACATACCCATTTTTGCTTTCCGAGATAATGTTCTCGACTTCCACACATTCTTCAAGGCCCCCAGAATTTTCGCCCCCTCCCCCACCCTATGATCCACTTCCGCTTCCATGGTTCCATCCGCTGCCAGATCCACTCCCAGATATCTAAAACACTTCACTTCCTCCAGTTTTTCTCCATTCAAACTCACCTCCCAATTGACTTGACCCTCAACCCTACTGTACCTAATAACCTTGCTCTTATTCACATTTACTCTTAACTTTCTTCTTCCACACACTTTACCAAACTCAGTCACCAGCTTCTGCAGTTTCTCACATGAATCAGCCACCAGCGCTGTATCATCAGCGAACAACAACTGACTCACTTCCCAAGCTCTCTCATCCCCAACAGACTTCATACTTGCCCCTCTTTCCAAAACTCTTGCATTTACCTCCCTAACAACCCCATCCATAAACAAATTAAACAACCATGGAGACATCACACACCCCTGCCGCAAACCTACATTCACTGAGAACCAATCACTTTCCTCTCTTCCTACACGTCCACATGCCTTACATCCTCGATAAAAACTTTTCACTGCTTCTAACAACTTTCCTCCCACACCATATATTCTTAATACCTTCCACAGAGCATCTCTATCAACTCTATCATATGCCTTCTCCAGATCCATAAATGCTACATACAAATCCATTTGCTTTTCTAAGTATTTCTCACATACATTCTTCAAAGCAAACACCTGATCCACACATCCTCTACCACTTCTGAAACCACACTGCTCTTCCCCAATCTATATATATATATATATATATATATATCCCTGGGGATAGGGGATGAAAAATACTTCCCACGTATTCCCTGCGTGTCGTAGAAGGCGACTAAAAGTGGAGGGAGCGGGGGCTGGAAATCCTCCCCTCTCGTTTTTTTTTTTCAATTTTCCAAAAGAATGAACAGAGGGGGCCAGGTGAGGATATTCCAAAAAAGGCCCAGTCCTCTGTTCTTAACGCTACCTCGCTAGCGCGGGAAATGGCGAATAGTTTAAAAGAAAAAAAAAATATGTATAAAAATATTTATATATATATATATATATATATATATATATATATATATATATATATATATATATATATATATATATATATATACATATATATATATATATATATATATATATATATATATATATATATATATATATATATATACATATATGTATATATATATATATATATATATATATATATATATATATATATATATATATATATATATATATATATATATATATATATATATATATATATATATATATATATATATATATATGTATATACATATATATATATATATATATATATATATATATATATATATATATATATATATATATATATATATATATATATATATATATATATATATATATATATATATACATATATATATATATATATATATATATATATATTATTTAATTTTTTATTTTGCTTTGTCGCTGTCTCCCGCGTTAGCGAGGTAACGCAAGGAACAGACGAAAGAATGGCCCAACCTACCCACATACACATGTATATAAATACACGTACACACAAGCAAATATACATACCTACACATCTCAATGTACACATATATATACACACACAGACATATACATATATACATATGTACATAATTCACAGTCTGCCTTTATTTATTCGTATCGCCACCTCGCCATACATGGAATAACAACACCTTCCCGCCTCATGTGTGCGAGGTAGCGCTAGGAAAAGACAACAAAGGCCCCATTCGTTCACACTCAGTCTCTAGTTGTTATGTAATAATGAACCGAAACTACAGTTCCCTTTCCACATCCAGGCCCCACAGAACTTTCCATAGTTTACCCCAGACGCTTCACATTCCCTGGTTCAATCCATTGACAGCACGTCGACCCCTGTATACCATATCGTTCCAATTCACTCTATTCCTTGCAAGCCTTTCACCCTCCTGCATGTTCAGCCCCCAATCACTCAAGATCTTTTTCATTCCATCCTTCCACCTCCAATTTCGCCTCCCACTTCTCCTCGGTCCCTCCACATCTGACACATATATCCTCTTGGTCAATCTTTATTCACTCATTTTCTCCATGTTACAAAACCATTTATTAACACCCTCTTCTGCTCTCTTTTTTTTTCCACACATCTCTCTTACCCTTACATTACTTACTCGATCAAACCACCTCACACCACATATTGTCCTCAAACATCTCATTTCCAGCACATCCACCCTCCTGCGCACAACTCTATCCATAGCCCTCGCCTCGCAACCAGACAACATTGTTGGAACCAATACCCCTTCAAACATACCCATTATTTTTTTTCGAGATAATGCTTTCGACTTCCAAACATTCTTCAAGGCTCCCAGAATTTTCGCCCCCTCCCCCATCCTATGATTCACTTCCGCTTCCATGGTTCCATCCTCTGCCAAATCCACTCCCAGACATCTAAAACACTTTACTTTGTCCAGTTTTTCTCCATTCAAACTTACCTCCCAATTGACTTGACCCTCAACCCTACTGTACCTAATAACCTTGCTCTTATTCACATTTATTCTTAACTTTCTTCTTTCACACACTTTACCAAACTCAGTCATCATCTTCTGCAGTTTCTCACATGAGTCCGCCACCAGCGATGTATCATCAGCGAACAGCAACTGGCTCACTTCCCAAGCTCTCTCATCAACAACAGACTGCATACTTGCCCCCTCTTTCCAAAATTTTTTGCATTCATATCCCTAACAACCCCATCCATAAACAAATAAAACAACCAATGAGACATCACACACCCTTGCCGCAAACCTACATTCACTGAGAACCAATCACTTTCCTCTCTTCCTACACGTATACATGCCTTACATCCTCGAGAAAAACTCTTAACTGCTTCTAAAAACTTGCCTCCCACACCATATATTCATAATACCTCCCACAGAGCATCTCTATCAATTCTATCATATGCCTTCTCCAGATCCATAAATGCTATATACAAGTCCATTTGCTTTTCTAAGTATTTCTCACATATATTTTTGAAAGCTAACACCTGATCCACACTTCCTCTGCCACTTCTGAAACCACACTGCTCTTCCCCAATCTGATGCTCTGTACATGCCTTCACCCTCTCACTCAATGCCCTCCCATATAATTTCCCAGGAATATCCAACAAACTTATACCTCTGTAATTTGAGCATTCACTCTTATCCCCTTTGCCTTTGAACAATGGCACTATGTAAGCATTCCGCCAATCCTCAGGCACCTCACCATGAATCATACATACATTAAATAACCTTACCAACCAGTCAACAATACAGTCACCACCTTTTTTGATAAAATCTATTGCAATACCATCGAAACCTGCTGCCTTGCTGGCTTTCATCTTCCTCAATGCTTTTACTACCTCTTCTCTGTTTACCAAATCATTTTCCCTAACCCTCTCAATTTGCACACCACCTTGACCAAAACACCCTATATCTGCCACTCTATCATCAAACACATTCAACAGACCCTCAAGATATTCACTCCATATCCTTCTCACATCACCACTACTTGTTATCACCTCCCCATTAGCCCCTTTCACTGAAGTTCCCATTCGCTCCCTTGTCTTACGCACTTAATTTACCTCCTTCCTAAACATCTTTTTATTCTCCCTAAAATTTAATGATACTCTCTCACCCCAACTCTCATTTGCCCTCTTTTTCAACTCTTGCACCTTTCTCTTGACCTCCTGCCTCTTTCTTTTATACATCTCCCACTCATTTCCATTATTTCCCTGCAGAAATCGTCCAAATGCCTTTCTCTTCTCTTTCATTAATAATCTTACTTCTTCATCCCACCACTCACTACTTTTTCTAATCAACCCACCTCCCACGCTTCTCATGCCACAAGCATCTTTTGCGCAAGCCATCACTGCTTCAACAAATACATCCCACTCCTCCACCACTCCCCTTACTTCCTTTGTTCTCATCTTTTTCCAATCTGTACTTCGTCTCTCCTGGTACTTCCTCACATAAGTCTCCTTCCCAAGCTCACTTACTCTCACCACTCTCTTTGCCCCAACCTTCTCTCTTCTTTTCTGAAAACCCCTACAAATCTTCACCTTCGCGTCCACAAGATAATGATCAGACATCCCTCCAGTTGCACCTCTCATCACATTAACATCCAAAAGTCTCTCTTTCGCGCGCCTATCAATTAACACGTAATCCAATAACGCTCTCTGGCCATCTCTCTTACTTACATACGTATACTTATATATATCTCGCTTTTTAAAACAGGTATTCCCAATCACCAGTCCTTTTTCAGCACATAAATCTACAAGCTCTTCACCATTTACGTTTACAACACTGAACACCCCATGCATACCAACTATTCCCTCAACTGCCACATTACTTATCTTTGCATTGAAATCACCCATCACTATAACCCGGTCCTGTGCATCAAAACCACTAACACACTCATTCAGCTGCTCTCAAAACACTTGCGTCCCATGACCTTTCTTCTCATACCTAGGTACATATGCACCAATAATCACCCTTCTCTCTCCATCAACTCTCAGTTTTACCCACATCAATCGAGAATTTACTTTCTTACACTCTATCACATACTCCTACAACTCCTGTTTCATGAGTAGTGCTACTCCTTCCCTTCCTCTTGTCCTCTCACTAACCCCTGACTTTACTCCCAAGACATTCCGAAACTACTCTTCCCCTTTACCCATGAGCTTCGTTTCACTCAGAGCCAAAACAACCAGGTTCCATTCCTCAAACATACTGCCTATCTCTCCTTTTTTCTCATCTTGGTTACATCCACACAAATCTAGACACCCCAATCTGAGCCTTCGAGGGGGATGAGCACTCCCCGCGTGACTACTTCTTCTGTTTCCCCTTTTAGAAAGTGAAAATACAAGGAGTGGAGGGTTTCTGGCCCCCCGCTCCCGTCCCCTTTAGTCGCCTTCTACGACACGTGAGGAATGCGTGGGAAGTATTCTTTCTCCCCTATCCCCAGGGATAATATATATATATATATATATATATATATATATATATATATATATATATATATATATATATATATATATATACATATTAATTTATTTATTTTGCTTTGTCGCTGTGTCCCGCGTTTGCGAGGTAGTACAAGGAAACAGACCAAAGAAATGGCCCAACCCACCCCCATACACATGTATCTACATACACGTCCACACACGGAAATATACATACCTATACATCTCAATGGACACATATATATTCACACACAGACATATACATATATACACATGTACATAATGCCTTTATTTATTCCCATCGTCACCTCTCTACACATGGAATAATATCCCCCTCCCCCCTCATGTGTGCGAGGTAGCGCTAGGAAAAGACAATAAAGGCCCCATTCGTTCACACTCAGTCTCTAGCTCTCATGTAATAATGCCCGAAACCACAGCTCCCTTTCCACATGCTGACCTCACAGAACTTTCCCTGGTTTACCCCAGACGCTTCACATGCCCTGATTTAATCCATTGACAGCACGTCGACCCCGGTATACCACATCTATCCAAAGTCAAGTGTCAGTGAGATGACAAGAGCAAGGGAAGGATTAGCACTACTCCTGACACAGGAGTTGTGGGAGTATGTGATAGAGTGTAAGAAAGTAAATTGTAGATTGATATGGGTAAAACTGAAAGTTGATGGAGATAGATGGGTGATTATTGGTGCATATGCACCTGGGCATGAGAAGAAAGACCATGAGGGGCAAGTGTTTTGGTAGCTGCTGATTGAGTGTGATAGTGGGTTTGATGCACAAGACCGGGTTATAGTGGTGGGTGATTTGAATGCAAAGGTGAATAATGTGGCAGTTGAGGGATTGATTGGTGTACATAGGGTGTTCAGTGTTGTAAATGGAAATGGTGAAGAGCTTGTAGATTTATGTGCTGAAAGAGAGCTGGTGATTGAGAATACATGGTTTATAAAGCGAGATGTACATAAGTATACGTATGTAAATATTAGAGATGGCCAGAGAGCGTTATTGGATTACGTGTTAATTGATAGGCGCGTGAAAGGGAGACTTTTAGATGTTAATGTGTTGAGAGGTGCAACTGGAGGGATGTCTGATCATTATCTTGTGGAGGCAAATGTGAAGATTTGTATGGGTTTTCAGAAAAGAAGAGTGAATGTTGGGGTGAAGAGGGTGGTGAGAGTAAGTGAGCTTGGGAAGGAGACTTGTGTGAGGAAGTACCAGGTGAGAGAGTGTTACCCATTGCCATACCAAATTTTTGAGCGTAATAATCTCCAATAAATTGAAATACACAGTCTTTTATACACAATTTTATCAGTTCAATGAAATTAGACTTTGAAACAGGTAAATGAATATCATCCAAGACATCAAATAAATATTCCTAAAGGTCATCAACTGGAACTTTAGTGAAAAGTGAGGAAACATCAAAGCTAACTAGTTTAAAATCAAAATTAATATTGATATTGTTTACCTTATTGACTAAATCTACATTGTTCATGGCCAACAAATGAAATGTTACAAATATTTCTCCCCTTACTAAACAATTTAGTACCTTCCAACAAATTTACTGTAGAAAATGAAAATAATGGTATGTTACCATTTTTAGATTGCATGATCCATAGACAAGGAAACAAGTTTAAGTTTAGCATATACAGAAAACCCACCAATGTATGCTCATATATCCATTATTACTCATCTCAATATGACAGAGTTAAATTATCATCATTTCAATCTATGTTCCTAAGGGCATTACGTATTTGCAGTCCAGAATTTATTAATGATGAGTTTAAGAAGATATATTCTATTGGATCTAAGTTAAAGTACCCTAGATCTTTCATTGATAAATCCCTTAAGTTAGCAAAGAAATCATTTTATAGAGTTGAGCCTAAACCTCCCATTGACACCAAGAATCTTTTAGTTCTCCCTTTTAATAAAAATTTACTTTGCTTCCCATGTTGCTTACATCCTTTAATGTAAATGTTGCCTTTAGCAACAATAATACTATAAAGAATATCTTAATCAGGAATTCAACAGAAAATTCTCTTGGTTGCATCTGTAAAGTTCCATGTGGAAACTGTGATAAATTTTAAGTTGGTCAGAGTGGTAAGGGTCTTTCTGCTAGACTTAAGCAACATGAATATAATATAAGAACGGGACTAGAATCAAATGCCTTGTTTAATCATGTTAACACCTATGATCATTGTATTGACTGGAGTAACGCCATCTCAGTTGTTAACTCTAACTCTATTACCAAGAGAAATATCATTGACTCTTCTATTATTAAATACACAAAGAATTATAATCTTAATATTTGTGATGGTCAGTACAAATTAGATAACTTTATTGTTGATAAGATTTGCATAATGATATATGCTCGTTGTATGTTTTGGACAATCACATGTTTACCAAATGGCGTCCTAGCTTCGTCTGTATATATCGATGTATATCAAGTGAATGTATATATATATATATATATATATATATATATATATATATATATATATATATATATATATATATATATATATATATATATATATATATATATATATATATATATATAAGAATAAGAAACTGCATATATATAAGAAACTGCAGAAGCTGGTGACTGAGTTTGGTAAAGTGTGTGGAAGAAGAAAGTTAAGAGTAAATGTGAATAAGAGCAAGGTTATTAGGTACAGTAGGGTTGAGGGTCAAGTCAATTGGGAGGTGAGTTTGAATGGAGAAAAACTGGAGGAAGTCAAGTGTTTTAGATATCTGGGAGTGGATCTGGCAGCGGATGGAACCATGGAAACGGAAGTGGATCATAGGGTTGGGGGAGGGGGCGAAAATTCTGGGGGCCTTGAAGAATGTGTGGAAGTCGAGAACATTATCTCGGAAAGCAAAAATGGGTATGTTTGAAGGAATAGTGGTTCCAACAATGTTGTATGGTTGCGAGGCGTGGGCTATGTATAGAGTTGTGCGCAGGAGGATGGATGTGCTGGAAATGAGATGTTTGAGGACAATGTGTGGTGTGAGGTGGTTTGATCGAGTGAGTAACGTAAGGGTAAGAGAGATATGTGGAAATAAAAAGAGCGTGGTTGAGAGAGCAGAAGAGGGTGTTTTGAAGTGGTTTGGGCACATGGAGAGGATGAGTGAGGAAAGATTGACCAAGAGGATATATGTGTCGGAGGTGGAGGGAACGAGGAGATGAGGGAGACCAAATTGGAGGTGGAAAGATGGAGTGAAAAAGATTTTGTGTGATCGGGGCCTGAACATGCAGGAGGGTGAAAGGAGGGCAAGGAATAGAGTGAATTGGATCGATGTGGTATACCGGGGTTGACGTGCTGTCAGTGGATTGAATCAAGGCATGTGAAGCGTCTGGGATAAACCATGGAAAGCTGTGCAGGTATGTATATTTGCGTGTGTGGACGTATGTATATACATGTGTATGGGGGGGGTTGGGCCATTTCTTTCGTCTGTTTCCTTGCGCTACCTCGCAAACGCGGGAGACAGCGACAAAGTATAAAAATATATATATATATATATATATATATATATATATATATATATTCCTATGAGTCCACGCGGAAAATGAAACACGAAATGTTCCCAAGTGCACTTTCGTGTAATAATCACATCATCAGGGGAGACATAAGAGAGAAATATAACAGTCAGTTGATATACATCGAAGAGACGAAGGTAGGACGCAATTTGTAAACATGTGATTGTCCAAAACATACAACGAGCGTTCATAAACTTATCATTTTACAAATCTTATGAACAATAAAGTTATCTAATTTCTATAGACCATCACTAATATTAAGATTATAATTTTTTGTGTGTTCAATAATAGAAGATTCAATGATATTTCTCTTGGTAATCGAGTTAGAGTTAATTGAGATGGCGTTACTCCAGTCAATACAATGATCATAGTTTTTAACATGATTAAACAAGGCATTTGATTCTTGTCCCGTTCTTATACTATATTTATGTTGCTTAAGTCTAACAGAAAGATCCTTACCAGTCTGACCAACATAAAATTTATCACAGTTTCCACAATGGACTTTATAGATGCAACCGAGAGAATTTTCTGGTGAATTCCTGATTAAGATATTCTTTATAGTATTATTGTTGCTAAAGGCAACATTTACATTAAATGATTTAATCAGCAGTGGAAGCAAAGTGAAATTATTATTAAAAGGGAGAACTAAAGGATTCTTTTTGTCAATGGGAGGTTTGGGCTCAACTGTATAAAATGATTTCTTTGCTAACTTAAGGGATTTATCAATGAAAGATCAATGGTACTTTAACTTAGATCCAATAGAATATATCTTCTCAAATTCATCATCAATAAACTCTGGACTGCAAATACGTAATGCCCTAGGGAACATAGATTGAAGCGATGATAATTTAACTCTGTCATGTTGAGATGAGTAATAATGGATATATTAGCATACATTGGTGGGTTTTCTGTATATGCTAAACTTAAACTTGTTTCCTTGTCTATGGATCATGCAAGCTAAAAATGGTAACATACCATTATTTTCATTTTTCTACAGTAAATTTGATGGAAGGTACTAAATTGTTAAGTAAGGGGAGAAATATTTGTAAATTTTCATTTGTTGGCCAAACACAAAGAACATCATCTACATACCTAAACCAAATTGCATTAGAAGGTAAGATATCCTTTAGTAATTTTGTTTAAAAAAATTACACATAAAGATTACTTAGTACAGGTGAAAGAGGGTTACCCATTGCTATACCAAATTTTTGAGAATAATAATCTACATTAAATTGAATTGCACAGTCTTTTATGCACAATTTTATCAGTTCAGTGATATCAGACTTTGAGACAGGTAAATGAATATCATCCAGCACATCAAATAGATATTCTAAATGGTCGTCAACTGGAACTTTACTGAAAAGTGTGGAAACATCAAAGCTAACTAGTTTGAAATCAAAATTAACATTGATATTGTTTAGCTTGTTGACTAAATCTATATTGTTCATATCAGAATTTGATACCTTATCCACTAAAGGGCTTAATAAAGAAACTAACCATTTTGACAATTTATATGTGATGGAGCCTACTGAACTCACTATAGGACTTGCTGGAAAATTTTGCTTATGTGTTTTGATAAGTCCATACATATATGGCAATGAATGGGACAAAGATGACAAACTTTTGATAAGAGAAATGTTACCTTTCAACAACAGCTTCATTTCTTTATTGAAGTGAGAATTAACTGCTTCTAAGAGATTTTTACTAAGTTTAGAATATGTTGTGGTATCATTTAGCAGATCATTCATTTGAGATAAATAGTTACTTTTGTCTAAAATCACAACAGTGTTAGCCTTATCTGCTTTAGTAATATGTGTATACTTGTCTTTTTTTAAGGTATTAATAGCTCTTATGAATCCTTTAGGGCAATTAGCTTCCACTGGTTTTAACAAACTGGCATACACTAAAACCTTACAGATATTAATATCATCATTACTTAAATTACTGTATTTTTCTAAATTACAAAAAGACTATGTGATATCAACACGTAGAAGGCGACTAAAGGGGACAGGAGTGGGGGCCAGAAACCCTCCGCTCCTTGTATTTTAACTTTCTAAAAGGGGAAACAGAAGAAGGAGTCACGCGATGAGTGCTCATCCTCCTCAAAGGCTCAGATTGGGGTGTCTAAACGTGTGTGGATGTAACCAAGATGAGAAAAAAAGAGAGATAGGTAGTATGTCTGAGGAAAGGAACCTGGATGTTTTGGCTCTGAGTAAAACGAAGCTAAAGGGTAAAAGGGAAGAGTGGTTTGGGAATGTCTTGGGAGTAAAGTCAGGGGTTAGTCAAAGGATTAGAGCAAGGGAAGGAGTAGCACTACTCCTGAAACAGGAGTTGTGGGAGCATGTGATAGAGTGTAAGAAAGTAAATTCTAGATTGATATGGGTAAAACTGAAAGTTGATGGAGAGATGGGTGATTATTGGTGCATTTGCACCTGGGCATTAGAAGAAAGATCATGAGAGTCAAGTGTTTTGGGAGCAGCTGAATGAGTGTGTTAGTGGTTTTGATGCACAAGACCGGGTTATAGTGATGGGTGATTTGAATGCAAAGGTGAGTAATGTGGTAGTTTAGGGAATAATTGGTATACATGGAGTGTTCAGTGTTGTAAATGGAAATGGTGAAGCGCTTGTAGATTTATGTGCTGAAAAAGGACTGGTGATTGAAAATACCTGGTTTAAAAAGCGAGATATACATAAGTATACGTGTGTAAGTAGGAGAGATGGCCCGAGAGCGTTTTTAGATTACGTGTTATTTGAAAGGCGCGCGACAGAGAGATTTTTGGATGTTAATGTGTTGAGAGGTGCAACTGGAGGGATATCTGATCATTATCTTGTGGAGGCGAAGGTGAAGATTTGTAGAGGTTTTCGGAAAAGGAGAGAGAATGTTCGGGTGAAGAGGGTGGTGAGAGTAAGTGAGCTTGGGAAGGAGACTTGTTTGATGAAGTACCAGGATACACTGAATAGAGAATGGTAAAAAGGTGAGAACAAAGGAGGTAAGGGGAGTGGGGGAAGAATGGGATGTATTTAAGAAAGCAGCGATGGTTTGCGCAAAAGATCCTTGTGGCACGAGAAGCGTGGGAGGTAGGTTGATTAGAAAGGGTAGTGAGTGGTGGGATGAAGAAGTAAGATTATTAGTGAAGGAGAAGAGAGAGGAATTTGGACGATTTTTGCAGGGAAAAAATGCAAATGAGTGGGAGATGTATAAAAGAACGAGGCAGTAGGTCAAGAGAAAGGTGCAAAAGGTGAAAAAGAGGGCAAAAATGAGAGCTGGGGTGAGAGAGTATCATTAAATATTAGGGAGGATAAAAAGATGTTTTGGAAGGAGGTAAATAAAGTGAGTAAGACAAGGGAGCAAATGGGAACTTCAGTGAAATGGGCTAATGGGGAGGTGATAAGTAGTGGTGATGTGAGAAGGAGATGGAGTGAGTATTTTGAAGGTTTCTTGAATGTGTTTAATGATAGAGTGGCAGATATAGGGTGTTTTGGTCGAGGTGATGTGCAAAGTGATAGGGTTAGGGAAAATGCTCTGGTAAACAGAGAAGAGGTAGTAACAGCTTTGCGAAAGATGAAAGCCGGCAAGGCAGCAGGTTTCGATGGCATTGCACTGGCATTTATTGAAAAAGGGGGTGACTGTATTATTGACTGGTTGGTAAGGTTATTTAATGTATGTATGATTCATGGTGAGGTGCCTGAGGATTGGCGGAATGAATGCATATTGCCATTGTACAAAGGCAAAGGGGATAAGAGTAAGTGCTCAAATTACAGAGTTATAAGTTTGTTGATTACTCCCGGTAAATTATATGGGAGGGTATTGATTGAGAGGGTGAAGGCATGTACAGAGTATCAGATTTGGGAAGAGCAGTGTGGTTTCAGAAGTGGTATAGGATGTGTTGCTCAGGTGCTTGCTTTGAAGAATGTATGTGAGAAATTCCTAGAAAATTAAATGGATTTGTATGTAGCATTTATGGATCTAGAGAAGGCATATGATAGAGTTGATAGACATGCTCTGTGGAAGGTATTAAGAATATATGGTGTGGGAGGCAAGTTGTTAGAAGCAGTGATATGTTTTTATCGAGGATGTAAGGCATGTGTACGTGTAGGATGTGAGGAAAGTGATTGGTTTTCAGTGAATGTAGGTTTGCGGCAGGGATGTGTGATGTCTCCATGGTTGTTTATTTGTTTATGGATGGGGTTGTTAGGGAGGAGAAAGCAAGAGTTTTGGAAAGAGGGGCAAGTTTGCATTCTGTTGTGGATGATATAGCTTGGGAAGTGAGTCAGTTGTTGTTTGCTGATGATACACCGCTGGTGGCTGATTCATGTGAGAAACTGCAGAAGCTGGTGACTGAGTTTGGTAAAGTGTGTGAAAGAAGAAAGTTAAGATTAAATGTCAATAAGAGCAAGGTTATTAGGTACAGTATGGTTGAGGGTTAAGTCAACTGGGAGGTAAGTTTAGATGGAGAAAACTGGAGGAAGTAAAGCGTTTTAGATATCTGGGAGTTGATCTGGCAGCGGATAGAACCCTGGAAGCGGAAGTGAATCATAGGGTGGGGGAGGGGGCGAAAATTCTGGGAGCATTGAAGAATGTTTGGAAGTCGAGAACATTATCTAGGAAAGCAAAAATGGGTATATTTGAAAGAATAGTGGTTCCAACAATGTTGTATGGTTGCGAGGCGTGGGCTATGGATAGAGTTGTGCGCAGGAGGATGGATGTGCTGGAAATGAGATATTTAAGGAGAATATGTGTTGTGAGGTGGTTTGACCGAGTAAATAATGTTAGGGTAAGACAGATGTGTTGAAATCAAAAGAGCGTGGTTGAGAGCGCAGAAGAGGGTGTTTTGAAATGGTTTGGTCACATGGAGAAAATGAGTGAGGAAAGAGTCACCAAGAGCATATATGTGTCAGAGGTGGAGGGAACGAGGATAAGTGGGAGACCAAATTGGAGGTGGAAAGATGGAGTGAAAAAGATTTTGAGTGATCGTTGCCTGAACATGCAGGAGGGTGAAAGGCGTGCAAGGAATAGAGTGAATTGGAACGATGTGGTATACCGGGGTTGACGTGCTGTCAGTGGATTGAATCAGGGCATATGAAGCGTCTGGGGTAAACCATGGAAAGTTGTGTGGGGCATGGATGTGGAAAGGGAGCTGTGGTTTCGGGCATTATTGCATGACAGCTAGAGACTGAGAGTGAACGAATGGGGCCTTTGTTGTCTTTTCCTAGCGCTACCTCGCACACATGAGGGGGGAAGGGGATGGCATTCCATATGTGGCGAGGTGGAGATGGGAATGAATAAAGGCAGACAGTGTGAATTGTGTGCATGGGTATATATGTATGTGTCTGTGTGTGTATATATATGTGTACATTGAGATGTATAGGTATGTATATTTGCGTGTGTGGACGTGTATGTATATACAAGTGTATGGGGGTGGGTTGGGCCATTTCTTTCGTCTGTTTCCTTGCGCTACCTCGCAAACGCGGGAGACAGCGAGAAAGCAAAATAATAATAATAATAATAATAGTATATATATATATATATATATATATATATATATATATATATATATATATATATATATATATATATATATATATAAATCTATATTTATTATATTATTTGTTTTGCTTTGTCGCTTTCTCCCGCGTTAGCGAGGCAGCGCAAGGAATCAGACGAAAGAAGTGGCCCAACCCACCCACATACACATGTATATATATACCTACACATCTCAATGTACACATATATATACACATAGATATATACATATATACACATGTACATAATTCATACTGTCAGCCTTCATTTATTACTATCGCCACCTCGCCACACATGGAATAACAACCCCTCCCCCCTCATATGTGCGAGGTAGCGCTAGGAAAAGACAACAGAGGCGCCATTCGTTCACACTAACAATGCACCGAAACCACCGCTCCCTGGGAATAAGGGAGAAAGAATACTTCCCACGCATTCCTCACGTGTCGTAGAAGGCGACTAAAGGGGAAGGGAGATGGGGGCCAGAAACCCTCCCCTCCTTGTATTTTGACTTTCTAAAAGGGGAAACATATATATATATATATATATATATATATATATATATATATATATATATATATATATATATATATATATATATATATATATATATATATATATATATATATATATATATATATATATATATATATATATATTTATATGTATGTCGTACAAGGCGACTAGAGGGGACGGGAGCGGGGGGCTAGAAATCCTCCCCTCCTTGTATCTTAACTTTTTAAAATGGGAAAGAGTATGAGTCACGCAGGGAGTGCTCATCCTCCTCAGGGGCTCAGATTGGGATTTCTAAATGTGTGTGGATGTAACCAAGATGTGAAAAGAGGAGAGATAGGTAGTATGTTTGAGGAAAGGAACCTGGATGTTTTGGCTCTGAGTGAAACGAAGCTAAAGGTTAAAGGGGAAGAGTGGTTAGGGAATGTCTTGGGAGTAAAGTCAGGGGTTAGTGAGAGTACAAGAGCAAGGGAAGGAGTAGGACTACTCCTGAAACAGGAGTTGTGGGAGTATGTGATAGAATGTAAGAAAGTAAATTCTAGATTAATATGGGTAAAACTGAAAGTTGATGTAGAGAGAAGGGTGATTATTGGTGCATATGCACCTGGGCATGAGAAGAAAGATCATGAGATGCAAGTTTTTTGAGAGCAGCTTAATCATTGTGTTAGTGGTTCTGATTCACAAGACCGGGTTATAGTCAAGGGTGATTTGAATGCAAAGGTGAGTAATATGGCAGTTGAGGGAATAATTGGTATACATGGGGTGATAAGTGTTGTAAATGTAAATGGTGAAGAGCTTGTAGATTTGTGTGCTGAAAAAGGACTGGTGATTGGGAATACCTGGTTTAAAAAGCGAGATATACATAAGTATACGTATGTAAGTAGGAGAGATTGCCAGAGAGCGTTATTGGATTACGTGTTAATTGACAGTCGCGCGAAAGAGAGACCTTTGGGTATTAATGTGCTGAGAGGTGCAACTGGAGGGATGTCTGATCATTATCTTGTGGAGGCGAAGGTGAAGATTTGTATGGCTTTTCAGAAAAGAAGAGAGAATGTTGGGGTGAAGATGGTGGTGAGAGTAAGTGAGCTTGGAAAGGAGACTAGTGTGAGGAAGTACCAGGAGAGACTGAGTACAGAATGGAAAAAGGTGAGAACAAAGGAGGTAAGGGGAATGGGGGAGGAATGGGATGTATTTAGGGAAGCACTGATGGCTTGCGCAAAAGATGCTTGGGGCATTATTAGTGAAAGAGAAGAGAGGGGCATGTGGAAGATTTTTGCAGGGAAAAAATGCAAATGAGTGGGAGATGTATAAAAGAAAGAGACAGGAGGTCAAGAGAAAGGCGGGAGAGGTGAAAAAGAGGGCAAATGAGAGTTGGGGTGAGAGAGTAACATTAAAATTTAATTAGAATAAAAAGATGTTCTGGAAGGAGGTAAATATAGTGCGTAAGACAAGGGAGCAAATAGGAACTTCAGTGAAGGGGGCTGACGGGGAGATGATAACAAGTAGTGGTGATGTGAGAAGGAGATGGAGTGAGTATTTTGAAGGTTTGTTGAATTTGTTTGATGATACAGTGGCAGATATAGTGTTTTTTGGTCGAGGTGGTTGCAAAGTGAGAGGGTTAGGGAAAATGATGTTATAAACAAAGAAGAGGTAGTAAAAGCTTTTCGGTAGATGAAAGTCGGCAAGGCAGCAGGTTTGGATGGTATTGCAGTGGAATTTATGAAAAAAGGGGGTGACTGTATTGTTGACTGGTTGGTAAGGTTATTTAATGTACGTATGGTTCATGGTGAGGTGCCTGAGGATTGGCGGACTGCGTGCATAGTGCCATTGTACAAAGGGAAAGGTGATAAGAGTGACTGCTGAAATTACAGAGGTATAAGTTTGTTGAGTATTCCTGGTAAATTATATGGGAGGGTATTGATTGAGAGGGTGAAGACATGTACAGAGCATCAGATTGGGGAAGAGCAGTTTGGTTTCATTAATGGTATAGGATGTGTGGATCAGGTGTTTGCTTTGAAGAATGTATGTGAGAAATGCTTAGAAAAGCAAATGGATTTGTATGTAGCATTTATGGATCTGGAGAAGGAATATGATAGAGTTGATATTGATGCTCTGTGGAAGGTACTAAGAATACATAGTGTTGGAGGCAAGTTGTTAGAAACAGTGAAAAGTTTTATCGAGGAAGTAAGGCATGTGAACGTGTTAGAAGAGACGAAAGTGATTGGTTCTAAGTGAATGTAGGTTTGCGGCAGGGGTGTGTGATGTCTCAATGGTTGTTTAATTTATTTATGGATAGGGTTGTTAGGGAGGTGAATGCAAGAGTTTTGGAAAGAGGGGCAAGTATGAAGTCTGTTCTGGATGAGAGAGCTTGGGAAGTGAGTCAGTTGTTGTTCGTTGATGATACAGCGCTGGTGGCTGATTCATGTGAGAAACTGCAGAAGCTGGTGACTGATTTTGGTAAAGTGTGTGAAAGAAGAAAGTTAAGAGTAAATGTGAATAAGAGCAAGGTTATTAGGTACAGTAGGGTTGAGGGTCAAGTCAATTGGGAGGTAAGTTTGAATGGAGAAAACTGGAGAAAGTAAAGTGTTTTAGATATCAGGGAGTGGATCTGGCTGCGGATGGAACCAAATAAGCGGATGTGAATCATAGGGTGTGGGAGGGGGCGAAAATCCTGGGAGCCTTGAAGAATGTGTAGAAGTCGAGAACAGTTTTTCCGAAAGCGAAAATGGCTATGTTTGAAAGGAATAGTGGTTCCAACAATTTGTATGGTTGCGAGGCGTGGGTATGGCTAGAGTTGTGCGAATAAGGGTGGATGTGCTGGAAATGAGATGTTTGAGGACAATATGTGGTTTGAGGTGGTTTGATCGAGTAAGTAATGTAAGGGTAAGAGAGATGTGTGAAAATA